>NW_019384739.1:299470-332232 GCF_000671375.1 Centruroides sculpturatus | reverse complement strand
TTGTATGTAATATAGTTTTTTTTATATATAAAAGACTGTTTTTCTAAGTAATCTAGAATCTAGCTGCAAGGACCCGCTTCGCTGGGCAAAAAGTAACGATAGTGAAGATTAAGATAATTACATTATAGCTAATCTTACCCGTTTTCACAGAATGCAAGAATTAGGTCCCCCGTTTCCAGACTAATTAGAGAATTTTTACGTTTAGTCAAACGAACTATTTTCAACGTTTCTGGAACGTTTACAATCGTACAATCATTAAACAAAGAAAATATTTGACCACTTAAAATAGCTTCATATAGATATTAATGTTTAAATCATTTAAAAGTATTGTGCAGCAAATTTAATATTAAATCACTTCCGAAAGTAATTCTACCTTCTTTCAACGGTTGGTAGAGTGAATAGCACAACTTGATGGTCTAACTTCGTGTGCAAATGCAACACCATAAATCTCAGTAAGAATTGCTAAAATATTAAAATTTAATAAATATTATGTCAAAAATTAAAACTGCTATGAATTACAATGCATTAAGTATCAGTTTAGTGACTAGTGAAACTCACTTATGAAATATGAAAGTAATTCCTAAGGAAACGCTGAGAAAAACACAATCCACGTAGTAGAAACATAGGACTAATCAGAAGAATGCCTGTCACAGCAGTGGCGCTGTAATAAGCATCTTTGCCCAAGATCTATAAACAAGATCTGGACACGATACCATGATGCATTGCGGCAGTCGTCATATTGGTTCCTTTGTGGTAATGTATGCAGTGTATGTAGAGTGAATTTAGTTCTGTTGTTTTCAAACTCGATTAACTGGATTTCTTATTTTTTTTTATAATATAGTTTGATGTTAGGCACCGAATTGTAAGATTTCATCGGAAAAAAGCATTTTGCAAACGCTTCGTAAATGTATATTTTCCACATTATCCGCTAACCTCATACAACCTCGAATTCTCAGTTGTTTACACTTGGTTTTTATGCAGTATCGAAGTTGTGAGCTCTCCTGGTCTTATTAGCGAGAAAACGGAACAATTATGCTTTTTTCCGACGAAGTCTTACAATTCTGTGCCTAACATCAAACTACAAAAAAATAGATAACAAGAAATCGAGTTAATCGATATCTTTTTCGATCTCGATTAACTGAATTTCTTGTCAACAACAAAGCCAAATTCGATCTGAATACACTACCACAAGGAACCAATATGACGACTTCCCGCAATGCATTCATAGTATCGTGTCCAGACCTGGCATTTATAGATTTCGGTCCGAATCCTAGCCGCAAGCTCCTAGCGAGAAAAAGTGACCGTAGACAGAAAAAATTCTTCTCCGCTTCTTGACCGTATTATCCGGTAATCATGATTTGAACGTAGGATCCGCGTAAAGCTAAACTCGTACTTAAGGGATACTGGGCGGTGCCCGAGGCGTAAGATACGAAATGCTCGCGACGGGATAGGATTGTGTGCCGCGTGCGGGTGAATATGGCGGGATTCTCCCCAGGGCCGGAAAGGCATTAACTAAAAAAGCCTTACCAGGGCCGGGGGAGGCTTTAAAAAAGAAGTGCATGGGTGCACCACGGCCACCTACATGCCTACCAGGCCTGAAACTGACGTGTCATGACGCTACAGGAAGAGTGCATATTGTAAATAGCAATTATATTTAGCTGTTGTATAAACTCTATTTTGAGAGTAAAAGTTCACATTTAATCAAATCTTAGCTAATGAGTCTTTCTAACACTGACAATCAGTATCCCGGTCCAAACAAAATCCACATTTTTCAACATATAAATGTTTTAATGCATTTCTTTGGTTTTAAATATTCAAAATATCTTCTTCAAATTGTGTTATACAGTAGTCACCACTGAACTTATACCAGGCTGCAGTTAACATGCCATCATTGAATGAATGTTTTACATAATTTAAAACAAATATACAGTAATTAATCTTTATTTTTGCTAAATATCAACTTGATATCTTGCAAGTTTAACAAAATTGAACCAGTCAAACTTGAGTCACAGGCATCAGAAAACAGACAGCTGCGTCATCCTGTCAATGAACATAGACCACTGCATGTTTAACATTCGTTGCATCACCTTTTGCGGCCAAAACACCTTCTATATGTTTCGGCATGCTCATTCACAGGTGTTCACATTCATCTGCCATTATGGAATTCCAGATAGTTACTGGCTCAATTTTGACTGTCAAAGTTTGACTGGCTCAATTTTGTTAAACTTGCAAGATATCAAGTTGATATTTAGCAAAAATAAAAATTAATCACTGTATATTTGTTTTAAATTATGTAATACATTCATGCAACGAATCAAAGCTACTTTTTTTTTGAACCTATCTATTGGATGACACGTTAACTGCAGCCTGGTCTAGGTTCAGTGGTGACTACTGTAGTTACGCAATTGACTTAAAGTTGAAAAACGTTTTCAAAAATAATGTTGCGTATATATCAAATATTTCTTTTCCTATACAGTATATACCTTGTACTGTACGTATATTTGCTTATCTATTACTTTTAATTAAAATATAATTTATTGCAATGCGTAAGACTGGACGAAATGATGATAAAATTCCAAATACGATATGTATCGTATCTTTCAAAAGAATATAAATTTATAGTTTATCCCGTTTCTTCTCCATCGGGAAGTAATATTAATAGAAATATGTGTTTTCTTTAATTAAAGCATTATGTACGATATAAACTGTTGACGAAGAACGATAATAAGCTTATATATTGACTCTGCAAACCGGTGTCGATTCGAAAATTTATAGTGTTAAAACGACAGCACTCGTCCTTCTACGTCAGGTTCCGGCCCGGCGGGTACCGTAGACGGCCGCGACCGTACCCACGTGTGATGTTGCTGCGGTTCTTTTCAGGTCAAGCGCTACTGGCTGGGACCCGACTACCGAGCGGAGGGAATGGCCGGAAACGACATCACTCGCACCAACGTTCCCGACATCCGCGTGGCCTACCGATACGAGACGCTGCTGGACGAACACAAGACCATCTTCCAGTCGGTGCTGCGATAGCCGCGTTTTTTTGTAAAGTGGCCGGAGAGTCTCTTCCGCTGCTCTTCTCCTCTTCCCGGCCACGCCCACTCCCGCCCTTCTCCTCTCCCTTCCCGGCCAGGGGACAGTAGGGCGGGAGGGACGGCCCGGGCGTAAATAAAGTCTATCCTGTATCCGTCCGTCTCCTCTTTTTTCTTCCGCCTCGCCGACCGACCGAAAAGTTAAAAGAAAAGCGGAAACGACGTCACGCGTTCGGACCCGTCAGCTACGAAATTAGCCCTTTTCTTTATCGCGGGCCCACCTCCGCCGGATCGCTCACTCGGACCGGTGGCGACGAAATAAATATCTCCGCCTTTAAAGATTGTGGCAAATTCGCACGTTGGTATAATCGGTGTCCGAGGCCGGTTACTCTCCAGCGGACACTTACACGCTGTCCGCAAGTAATACGAAACTTTTCGCTTACCGTCGGTCCGACGTCCGAAGAAGCGCGGAAGTCCGGCCTTAAAGAATCGCGGAAACTGTGTCTAGAAGACGTGAGAAGAGTGTGGAAAATTCCAGCAAATAAAGAATTACTACGGATAACGGCAGACCCGGTAATTACCCGTACAAGAAGAAAAGAAGAGCGTACGAGAGTAGTTATTAATTCCCAGGTAACCGAGCCGATACGGGCTGAAAATATCCAAATGACGAGAGCGAGAGAGGGGCGAAATAACCGTAGCCGGGCTACCGATTTCCACGGCAGAAATAGTTGCCACAGTCCGTGATGTATAAAATTACGTTTCTTTTACGTTTTAAGATTATCGTAAATCTATTTCGATTACGATTAAGTCGTTCTTTGTCCGGCCAAATCTTACACCCTGCGGAGGCCCCAAAAAACTTTGGCTCCGGCCGATGTTGTCGGGCGTAAAATGACGCGTAAAGCCGTGGGGAAGTGGCCACCGGGAGGGCGAGATGCCGTGGGTGGGCGGATCCGCATGGTTTACTTATTATTTTGTTTGACGCAAGAAAGAGGTCGTACCAGTAATTACACCCGGCCATTACGGTTCCGGGCGGGATTCGGCAGGACAAACAAAAAGCAGAGTCGCGGGTTATTTTCAACGTTCTTTTCTCTTTGGACGGTTAACGATATCGGTCGGCAACCGCCCGGTTAGAGAAGACGTTGAGGCGGGTGAAGTAATTAACTCGGAGACGGAAAAATCCAGATAAATGTAGAGGAGAAGGTGGTATTATGGAACACTGCGGGTATTATGGAACCACCCCATTTCGAACTGATAATAAAGGCGAACTGTAGCGGAATGTGGCCGAACTGAACTAGGCAGACATCCATAGCAAGGTGAAAACACGTTTTACTTTAGTTAAACGGTTGTCCGTATTTAATCAGCAAATTTGTTTTTTTTTTTTTTTCAAAATTCGCAAGTTTTGAATGCTAAGTGAATTTAATTATTTTTAAAATATAAATCGTGTAGTTGTAGGTTCACTGGTGCACGTATTCCGTTCCAGAGACTTAGGGGTAAATATTAATCTGTGTGATTTTCACGTTTTTAGAGTTTGGTGCCGACAGGAATTAAGTTAACCCAAGATGGAGATGCGTGAAATACGGACCCCATTGGTGTTTTTAATACGGAACTCAACTCCCCTGGTGTTCAGTATTACCAACAAATTCAAACCATAAAATAATGTTTTTACGTTTTATTTTATTTATGAAAACATTTTTTTTTAAATTTAAATACTATCTTAACAAGAAATAAAATAAACGAAATAAACATTTTTTTTCATGAAAAAAAATATCGTCTGCTTACAAAATAGCGAAACTGAGCATGCGCGAAGTGACAGTATCGTCTGGTAAAGTAAATAGTCTACAAGTAAGTTGAAACTTTTATGTTTGTTTATTTGAAAAATAACAATAAATGCAGCAGTTGTGATAAATGGGCACACCCGTTATTATGCCAATATTGAAGTGATGATGACTCTATTGATATCTCTCCTTTTGACTTGCCTGACGAGGAGATGACACTGCTTGTCTGTTTTGTGATGGGTTGTTTGCAGATGATAGTCATGGGGAGGTGTGGGTGCAATGCTTAATGTGCGCTGTGTGGGCACAAGATAAAGATTGTTCTGATGTTGAAACGGAGCATTATATTTGTGATTTTTGTAAATGATTAGCTTCTTCTTTCTACACTTCTTTATTATTATTATTATTAAATCATTTTTGCGTTAAAATACATTGGAGTAAATGATTTTGTAATTATTTAACATTCTTTGTACTTTCCTGTTTGTTTTTGGCTACATTAAAGCATTTTTTTGAAAATATACAGCAAGGTTCCGTATTACCACCCGATTTTCTCTAAGCCTACTTTCGGACTTTTTGTACAAAAGCCTTCAAAAACCATACTTATAGTTACACTAACGAAAAATCCAATTAGGAACATTTAGTTTACTAGTTACCNAAAACCATACTTATAGTTACACTAACGAAAAATCCAATTAGGAACATTTAGTTTAATAGTTACCGGTACTTTTTGCACAAAAAATGTGGGTGTAGTTATGATACCTTGTTTACAATTCACTAAAATGTAATTGGGGTTCCATAATACCACCTTCTCCTCTACTGTATTTACTTAATTTGGCTGGTTTGGCCGAAATATTCGGTCGAGTGCCGGTGGACGCTACTTTTAAATTACTCTCGATCACGTGTGGAGCCATCATAACCTGTTAACACGGATCACTTTTCAAATATTGGTAGTTATATAAATCAAATACTATGATATAATAGAAGGGTTAGAAGTACAGAAGAATTTAATAATCTTAATGTTCGTTGTTATTTTTTGCCCGAGCAACGCCGAGCTCATCTGCTAGTTTTAGAATAAGTGTTAAATATTAAAGCAGTTTTCATATAACAAAATATTTAAATCTCTTAGTAACGCGATACTGTATTTTCCAATTTCGTTAAAACTTCAGAAAATGCAACGTTCACGTAATAGACAGTATATGCAGCAAATAGCATTATTTGTATCAAAATATGAAGTTATAAAAGCAATTGTAATTATAAAATATGCACGGAATTTCAGTCAAATTGCTTGAATATATTCAATAAGAACAATCTTGTATGGTTGTTGTTCCTTCTAAAAGAGAGCGTCAACTAGAAAAATAAAATTTTCTGTAGTTTTCTCAGCAAGTAATCATTATTTATTAAAACCATTATTATATTACATATCTCACAATAATTAATAATAATTCAATTAATATAAATTAGATGTTTCTGAAAAATAATTGATTAAGTGAATATTTCTTAGGATGATAATATGCTGTTTCTGTGATAAATACGTTTAAACGATACTTTTTCAGATTTTAAATGTCTTAAAAACTTTTATAAAAGGCTTCTAAAATGTAAGCGGATCGTGCTTTTTCTTAAACTAATACGGAATAAGAAAGTCGAGTACATTATCAAACAATAAAATGTCACTTTGGGACAAAACATCTTTAAGATGGCGTTTCTTCAATAATTTATTATTCAATTTTAATATATCTGGTTCCGCTGTATGTAGCCTAACTATTAATAAATTATTACTTTTATTAAATTATCATTCTCCTGGATCTGTCGATGGGAAAACGGAACAATTCGCTCTTAGAAACACCACACACAGTCCCCAAAGGACCCAATATGGCGACTGCAGCCACGCGTGACGGTATCGTGTCCGGACTTTGTAGACTTCCGCGGGTGACTATAGACGTTTCGTCGGGATATTGGAGTGATCTCGTATTCTCTATTATTCCCGTACTTCTCGCTCTTTTATTTGCAAATTCCGTCTTGAGACCAGGCATTAAAGAGGTGGTGGGTACATATATCGAAGATTAGAGGTCCTAATATGGAGCTCTACTCTTCGGTAAAAGATTTCGAAATGGAATTATTTACCCCGACCAGGTATTTTATGTTCCGTAAATACGTCATTAGGCAAGGTGGAGGAGGGCCTCTTAATCCGATGCGGTATAATTGACATTTGAGAATTCGGAAACATACACTATCAAGTGCTGGGATAAGTCTACGAATACCGACGTATTTAGTTGCGCAATAACCGTTTGTCGGAAAGTCGACGTGGATTCAGTTTCTTTAGGTACTTGCAGAACGGGCTGTAAAATTCTTCCGATCGTTGTCCTTTTCTTTTCTCTCCGACCTTTACTTTAAGAAATCTCCATTAAGTAGGTCGGGAAAATTACGTTCCGGTGCGCTGTGGTGGCTCAATTTGTTATCCGGAATTAAATTAAGCCTGCGGCACTCGCCCGATCGATACGGGTCGACTTCTACATTTCTTTCACTTCCGATTTTCGTCCCGGAGTTTGGTCACTTTCGAAAAGTCGAGAACAAAGTAAAACAGCGTTTTCCAAAACAGGACGCTCCGCCTCTCCCGTTCACGCCTTGGTCCCGAAATAAACCCGTGGCCCTGGGCGGACGGCTTTTCTTCCGGTATACGCCCGGAAGAAAGGCCGTTTAATAACAAATTTATAATTTGTTGTTAGTTATTATTTCTGCTAAATATAGTTAATAATATACGTAGATATATGAGTAATCCGGTTATGCCTATGCTGTACTGGAAATGTATATGTTTTATATACCTAAATAAAAGATTTGTGTGTGTGTGGTATACGCCCGGCGTGCGCCCGTCCCGGGCCGTTGATTTTGAAAGGAGGCAAGTCCACATTAAATCCATCGTATCTTTATATTTTTCTTTATTTCCTTATGGATTTATTACCTATTCGTCACGAATACTTTAAAAATCTGCACCATCTAAACTAAGAAATATAATTACACGCAAGCAACTTATTACTGAATATTTTTTCTTATTTTATCCATTTTTTCCTATAAAAATAAATTTATATTCTGTTTCTGTGTAGACACACGAAGGTGACATATTTCAACACTTGGCAAATTATTCACTATTTATTCAGTTGGTTGATATTGAACTGTACACATGTTTTTTCCTTTCTTTTGGTCAATAACTGCCGTTTCTATATTAACAATTTCGTTTGATTCTGATGAAACCGTGTTGTTGTTATGCTGTTTCTTTGTAGACACACGAAGGTGACATATTTCAACACTTGGCAAATTATTCACTATTGTGTACAGTTCAATATCAACCAACTGAATAAATAGTGAATAATTTGCCAAGTGTTGAAATATGTCACCTTCGTGTGTCTACAAAGAAACAGCATAATAACAACAACACGGTTTCATCAGAATCAAAATTTATTTTCGTTTTATTGTAGCTTTTCGAAAGAAGTACGAAATGCTGAAATAAAATAAATATTTAATTTTTTTGTTATTTACATATTTTATTTATTATATTTACATTTCATTCGAAGAAAATCAACGTTTCCAACAAATCATTGTTTTTGAAAGTCAGGCGAGTCCATTGGCGCATACCAAAATCATGATTTTTTTCACCTAACGCGGATAACCATTATTGCATATTACGTGGTAAATTTACACGAAATAACACCCCCAAAAAATATAAGTCTATTACTGCTTACGAATATTTTTTAACTTATCCATTCATTAAATCTAGCAATAGCATAAAATGGACTTGTCCCACTTTCAAAATCAACGGCTCATTTGTTGTCTTTCGAATATAGGTTTTGCCCGGATCCGGTCTCCACTCGAAATATTTATTCTGGGATGTTTTAAAAGTTTTGGTTCCATCCCCGTGCTGCCGACGTTCTGCTGGTGTTTTCCCGGGAAGGCGGATATAATACTGGCGCACGTCCCGGAGTTTTAGAATTGCCTAGAGTACGAGCGGTGACGGAGAACGCCCAATAATTTCCGTGTCGGCCGAAATTAATTAGGGCTGTTTCACACTACGACCGACTGGCCCGACTCCAAGTCGTGTTACCATGGCAACAGCAGTCTGCCGACCGACTAGTCGTTCCAGTCGGACAGATTTGAAAAGTTAAATACAGTGGTGCCTCGTACAACGTACTTAATCCGTTCCAGGTGCACGTCCGTTAAGTGAAACGTCCGTTAAGTGAAACGTCCGTTATACGAAACGCATTTTTCCATAGAAATACATGTTAAAACATATAATTCGTTCCGCAGCATAAAATAACCGTACTGTACCATAAAAAACGAAAATGGAGCAGACACCAATTATGCCGGGTAATCAGATGTGAGGAGGAGGTGGAAGAACACTTTCTTTACACATTCATACAGATACAGANTATTTTAAACGGTTACATTCGTTACGTTCCGTTTTATTTAACGTATAAACAATGACGAACGCGCTAGTTTTTCTCTTCGAATCGGGCGAAAAAGCCGACGTTGCGGAATAAATTGACATTAAGAGCCTGTACACACTAGGCGTTTTTCAACGCGCGTTTAACGCCGAGCTAACGCGCGGTAGCTCGGCGTTCGACGAGCGTTAGTTCGGCGTTAGCACTGGCTTAGTTTGAAAATGGACGTGAAAGTAATTGATTGTGTGTGCCTCCTCCATCGTCGCTATAAGGCAGCACATATATCTCAAAGTGCCCGCAAAACGCGCGTTTTAACAAAAATCTATAAACGCGCGTTTAATGCGCGCTTGGCGTTTGAGTGTGTACGCCTACATAGAACTCTTGGTTCTTTAAAACGCGCGTTTAACGCGCGTTGAAAAACGCCTAGTGTGTACAGGGCCTTAGAGTCGCCGGCGGTTAAAGGCTGTTTCACACTAGCGAGAAATTGCGGCCGACGTTTACAACGCGAAAACGTGTACGTCGGACGTTCATCGCCGCCTTTCTGTGAGCCTAGAAGTTTAACAATGGCGTTTGGAACGTCGAGCATGATTCTACGGACGTTCCAAACGCCATTGTTAAACTTCTAGGCTCACAGAAAGGCGGCGATGAACGTCCGACGTACACGTTTTCGCGTTGTAAACGTCGGCCGCAATTTCTCGCTAGTGTGAAACAGCCTTTAACCGCCGGCGACTCTAAGGCCCTGTACACACTAGGCGTTTTTCAACGCGCGTTAAACGCGCGTTTTAAAGAACCAAGAGTTCTATGTAGGCGTACACACTCAAACGCCAAGCGCGCATTAAACGCGCGTTTATAGATTTTTGTTAAAACGCGCGTTTTGCGGGCACTTTGAGATATATGTGCTGCCTTATAGCGACGATGGAGGAGGCACACACAATCAATTACTTTCACGTCCATTTTCAAACTAAGCCAGTGCTAACGCCGAACTAACGCTCGTCGAACGCCGAGCTACCGCGCGTTAGCTCGGCGTTAAACGCGCGTTGAAAAACGCCTAGTGTGTACAGGCTCTTAATGTCAATTTATTCCGCAACGTCGGCTTTTTCGCCCGATTCGAAGAGAAAAACTAGCGCGTTCGTCATTGTTTATACGTTAAATAAAACGGAACGTAACGAATGTAACCGTTTAAAATACAGTCGTAGACAATGTTCAAACGGACGGATTAAGGTAAAACGACAGGTAAAAAACGACGACGGCAGTGAGAGAAATATTAAAGTATTTAACAGCGGGTCGTGTTTACCTACGTATCACAAAAAAGTTTTTAATATCGATGTCTCCGATATCGGTACATATTGTTCTATCGGAGACGGTATACGTAGCATATATAATTCAATTACGGATATATATACAGTATATTATCTTTTCGGCTGTAAAAATATCATTTTAATTAAATTCTAAATAGCAAACGGATCGGACGTGGCAGTTCGAATGTCACGTAATAATCACGACGAAACGTAAATACAGTATTTGTACGTCGATTAATTATTAATTCGGCAAAAACGACGAAGAAAAACGAAACTTGTTACGATCGAAAGGGTGGACGAAGGTGGGTTTAGGCAGAGTTCGAATGTCGAGTTACCGAGGCGATTTGCTAGCCACTTCCGGGAGTGGGAAAGGTGTTCGATATTCTCGCATTTATAATATCATTTACGATCTAAGCGATTAATAAAATTCCTTGTAGGGATTTGTCCGCTTTGTAGTTGACGAGTACTGTAATTTTTCCAACATCTTTACTTTATTTCATAGATTTATAAAAAGATTACACCCGAGCCACCTCAAAGCAGTTAAGATCGTAAATGCCAGAATACCGAATATCTTCTCTCCCTTTAAAGTGGCCCGCAAATCTCCTTCGTAAACACCACCTTTGAACTTTCATTACCATAGGCGCTGTCGTCGTAACCGCTTTAAGTTTCTTTTCGTTACTGCTGTTCTTGTCGGATGAATGAATAATGCGGGAAAACTTTACGGTTTCTCGGTACCGTAAGCTTAATTCCAACAATACGGCACGTTTAATAATATGTATGATGATATGTGACGATTGACAACTTAACCGGATTAGTGTTTTCCAACAGATAAAGAGTATTGTTCGGCTTTTTACAACCCGCCCTCCTCCCCATTCCCATTTTCGGCGTTTTTATTCGACACCCGCGGTCGAAATTCGTCCCCCGAAAGAGTATTTGAACCGATTCTTTTAGTTTAAAAATATTTCGTAGGTAATTAGTTCTTAGGGAATATTGAAGGCGGGACTTAGGGTTGGACATGGACGACGGCGTCCGTGATTTACAGGAAAATATAATAAATGTCCTATTTGAAGGGCCCGGGGATTGTAAAACTGCCAGATCATTAGAGGTATCCGCGATTCGGGTGTATCCGTTAACGGAAGTTTCACCGTATTACTATTTCTCGTTTAGGGACCTGAGGTAAGTTTGGAATTGGGGACGCTTCGCCCAATTTTATAAAGACGGAAATGAGAAAAAGAAAGCCCAGTTACGTACCTCGCGTCGCCCACTTCTACTTTTTTCTTTTTAAATACTTTCGTACGAAATAAAGTTTCGCGTGGCCGTCTACCGGGCCCCCGTCTACCTACGCTAGTTCGAAATGAAACCGACGAGTGACGCGCGCCGCGAAATATGGCGTTCGTCCGATCGCCGACGGAAAAACAGTCCTTCCATTTCTATGTTATTTTTAAGATGACTTTGGACGGAGATCGCCGCCGCCACTCGATAAACCGTCCGTCGATTTTAATCCAACCGGTTTTATTTCCGTCGCGGTTAGCGGTAGGGAATGTTCCCGCTAGAAGCCTTCACAGGAACCTGGGTCCGTGGACGGGACACCTGAAAAGAGAAACGGCCGACGGTCACCGGGATTTTCGGCGGGGGAGTCCGGAGTCTCGTGCGGGGAAAAGTGTCCGCCACTTCTGCCGCCCCGAGGGTTCGGGAGGGCGGAAAGGCGGTCTTACCGTACGAAGAAGCCGGGTTCTTCCGTCCTCCGTCCCGAACTCTGCCAAAAAAAAAGAGAAAATCGTTATTTTCCTTCAGCCGAAAAGCGGAAATCGTCCGAATGGTTTCCGCCGAAAAACCGGAAAGACGAAAAAAGAAATCCCGGTCGGTGACGTTTGGTTTTTTATTTTTATTTTATGCTCTAAATTCGGCCGCGCCCGGAATACGAAGTATGCATCCCCGCGACTATAAGTGTTATCCAGGTACTTTTTGTAGACGGAGGAAATGGCACTTTTCCTCCGCGACGGGAAACGTTACGTTAAGGGAACGGCGCGAAGAAGGCCGCTAAAATAGCCAAATATTCGTCGGCGCAAGGCGGACAACGCGAATAATTTCAATAACTTACTTCGTCTACGTCGACGACCGTTGGCTATTCCCCCGTATCGTCCGCCTACGCCTTTCCGAAAGGGTCTCGGACCCTAGAAAGAGGTTTGTTAACCTGTGACACGAAGAACGGAGCTTTGTGGGTGTAAATCGATGAAAATAAAAATCCCGTGCCCGCATTTTATAAAAACCGAGTAAAAAGTAGGCTAATTGTTAAGACGGGTTAAAAAGGAGAGCGCCGCCCGACGTCCTTCGGAAGACTAAAACCCACTCCTCGTCGCCCGGAAACCCGGCGACTTCCGGATTATCGGTTCCGGCGGACCCGAAGCGAAAGTCGACGGAAAAGCGTTTCCCGAGCCGCGAAGTCGTGGTAACACGAAATAGACCCGACAGCGAAACGAAAATTTCCCTCGTTCCGCTGCCCGAAAAGAGCGGAAGAAGAACCCACCCGAGAGGGAAATCTTCCAGATCGAGCTTCGGTCCAAGCTTCCAGCGCCACTCGAGTCAGGGTGTCGGAATCCAGCACTCGGTCCAGAAGATCTTCCAGAACGTCGTAGGCCACGACCGGATCTTCCACCACCTCTTTCCACGCCTCCTGAAATCCAAAAACCGTTCGGTGCACAATTTCCCCTCTCCCACCGGACGCCTCGCCCCGTAAAGTCGGGAAAGTGGACGGGGTGTCCGGCGGAAGAAGAAATTCGGAGACCGGAAGCAACCCCGAGGCGCCGATTTCGGAGGTTTTCCGCTTCTCTCCGTTTTTCGATAATGCCGGTCTCGGCCGCTTAATCGCGCATTTATCTGGAAATTGGAAAAGCCGCTAACGTCGCACGAGGCACAATTACGGTGGTACCCGCTACTTCCGTCGGTAAATTCCACAAAAATTCGCTTGGCAATTGCAACAATGCTGGAAAGTTGCCACTCATTTTTCATTGCGCTCCAAGCGTAAAATAAGCGGGTAAACAGAAAAAAAAAAAAAAACCTGAAATTAGCAACATCCACGTTATCGATTAATATTACGCTTCTTGTCCCGCCATTATTAATTAATTATCCGAGCACCATAAATAGCTCTTGCGCTATCGACAGACGTTAAATGTTTATTGGTAACCGCGGTATGCATTTCGGGCAGGTTTTCTCGCAGCCGTAACCATTTTTTTGCGGGAGAAACTAAACAATATTAAGATTTAAGGAACGCGTTAATGCCATAAAATATAATTTACATAATTCGGCTGTGGCTAAACATCGTATAAACTATAACTGTGAAATCGTAAAAGATTCGTTTAAAGTATTAAACAAAGGAACCCAATCCAATAAAACAAATTGTATTTAGCATTTAGAAATTGTTAAGATTAAAGATAATGTGAGGATAAAAGACAATACCGGTGTACAATTGTAATCTAGCTGGCAACAGTCCGAGTAATTGTTAAAATGTAAATAAGGTACCGTGTAAATGAATATTTTCTGAGACAAGGGGACAAAAAGATGCGAAAAGAATCGGTCCGTTATATTTGAGATAAGAGAATAACCGAGTGATTAAACCTCGGTCCGTAATGTATACGATTAGAAAACACCCGCACAAACAACGGGAATATCTGGCCAAGTAGGTGGTGATCGATATTATTTAATTGGTTTACAACCCGTTTTAACATATACTGACCTTGAGTTTGTGGAATGGTTTTAAAATAATTTCTGTAAGGTTAACGCCTATATAGCTATAGATTAAGTACTGTACGTATATACTAAAATTGTTTAAAATTTTATATAAATGTATTGGCTTATAATGTGGTGCTTGTGTATCGTGACGTAGATTTTAGGCGGCAGAAAATTAAAATTCTTTACATTTCGCGTAACCGAATGTACGGATCGCTTCCCTTTTAAAAAGTGTCATCCGCACGGTTTGTAAAATGTCTTTTACCTTTTAGATGCTTGTAATTTAGTAATTGTAACGGCCGTCTTCCCAAATTTAACGTTCGTCTGTCTTCGAGTTCTCGATAGCGATAGGGCTCGGATAGTTAATCAATATTATCATTTAGACTATAATGCGTAACCACGGCGCACTTGCCTTACAATAAATTATATCACGCACCGGCGCACGCCATATCATTTACTATAATGATAAAAATGGAACGGCAGTCGAAACCAATAAATAATTACTGTATAAACACAAAGGCTCAATTCGAATTCCGATCGAGACGGTTGAGATCTTATCGGAGCCGTAGGAGCAAAAAAGCCAAAGAAACCATACCTGTATACGCGACCCTTGGCCAGATACATCCCCCAAAATTTATCTATGTTTTTTTTTCAATTCTAAAGGGGCGCACGGCCGTTTTAAGCTTATTCGAACGGGTCCGTTTCTATTGTTTCTAAGGGCAACTGCCTCCCGGAAGTAACTATGTCCGAAATATCGAGCGGCACCGTACTTATTAAAACTCGCCCGGTCGCCGGCTTTTCGGAAACGTCTCCTTCGCGTGCGCCCGCCGTTTGGCCACGTGGAAGGAGGCCGAGAAGTCTCGCGCTCCGTTCGGAAAATTTTCCTCGGGCGATAATGGCGGTCCGGCCGACGTCCCGTATTTTACCGGGCTTACCTGTCGGGGGGCGGGTCGCAGGTCCACTTCGGCGGTGGGAAGGTAGGGCCGAGGGTGGGGCCCCTCCGTCTCGGGAAAGAGGGCGGGCGGATCCGTCCGGCTACTCTCCTCTTCCGGCTCCGGCCAAAGGCTGCGAAGAACGGGAAGATTAGGACGTTGGGGAAGGAAGACGGACCCGCCGGGGTCGCGGGTGGCGGGCCTCCTCCCGATAGCCGGAATTTAAAAAATCGCGCTTTTTCCTTAAAATAAATCGTCTTTCTCTCGGCCGATCTTTTAAAGTCCCTCCGCCCGGTCCCCGCCGGAAAGTGGCAATTTTTACTACTAGTGTAACGTCACGCTCCGGGTCATTTACCAGTTTTCCCACGGATACGTCTCTTACAATTTTGCTGTCGGTCCGGCGCATTTAATACGTAATATAATTATCGCCTTACGTTTTATCCGTCGTAATTATTTAAATGAATGTTTTCAAAAGTTACGAATTCGTGCGTGTAGTTTTTAATGTTTAATTTTAATAAAAAATTGAAAATAGAACTCCTGTCAGAGTATGTTTGTTAATTTGTGCATTAAGCTGACAATTACCTTTGTTTTTTCGTGCCAGAAATGTACCTACTCCGGAATAGTCTGAAAGGTGTTTACGTACAATACACCACCACCACGAATTTTCGTAGCCCCGTCCCTTTCCGGAAACTCGGCCGATCTTTAGTCGGGATTGCGTTTTTGGTCGGAAGTACAGTACAGTACGCAAGATGGTGATTTCGAAATTCGGTAAGAAATGTTAGACTAGGATGTTTTACGTGCACCGTTCACATCGGTACCACCCGTCACTAAGGTTTCCGTAAAGCTTACGTTTGTTTCGTACATTTTACGGCATACGTTTCTCTTTTGCCTAAGGCCGAGACTCCGCTAGCGTAAAAACCCTCGCCATAATTATTTTTAGTCACGTGACCGTGATATTTTACGCCGGAGCAGGGCGTACACCGAGTCGAGTAGCGTTCGACTTTCGATTGGTCGAATACGTCGACCAATCGAAAGTTGGTGGAATCTACGTCGTCACGACGTGGTGAGAAATTGGCGAGAAACGAGCTTTTATGTACCGTACGTTCTCTCGTACGGTACATAGAAGCTCGAACCTAGAATAGGCGTTGAAAGATTACCGAAAACATTCGAAAGTATCCACCAATCTGTTACAAGGGCATCCCGATTAAAAGAATGGATGTCTAGAACGTAGAACAATCGTAGAAAAATCCTTCAATTTAAATTCCGTATATAATGAATAAGCATAATATTTTACTATAGTGCAGCATAATTTGATAATAAAAGTTAACGTATTGTTTTTACTATATTTGTAACTAATAGTACAGAAAAAATCGTAGAATATAGTTATTGTCCTTATATCGATATATACAACTGTACCGTCGATTGTACCGTTGCCGGAAAAAACTTCTCTAGTGGAGCCGGTCCTCTGCCTCAATCCAAGCGCAAACGCAAATATGGCACGTGATTAAAAGTATTTACGGCTAGGGAGGGTTTTTACGCAAGTGGAGTCTCTCCCTAAGACGATTTATTCCTTTTGTTCCTCGCGCATCCATGCACGTCAAAAGATTTCGTTTTAAAACGCCCAGAATATCGTAATTACAACTAGAGTATTCTAGCTTTGAAAATGCTGTCGATATACAGGAGGGGTGCAAAAGTAGGTATACAGTTGTTATTGTGAAAAAAAAAACATACAGGGAGAAAATTGGAAGAAAAAACATTTATTTTTATGTACAAATTAAATCACAAATAAGAAATACGAATCTACTAAAAGGTTATTATTGTTATTATTAATAACACCATACATTTGTATTTCTCAGTTCTCGACTGTAAACCTACTTTTGCACCCTCCCCGTATAGTAAAATTGCAAGATTTTGTTAACCTCGATGAGCTGCGTAAAGAATTTTGTGTGTGGGGGGTGTTTTATTACAGTGTTTAAATTATCCAAGTAGTGATGTCGATAAGTGGATATATTTTGTTATTCTTATGTACGTTTTGGTCTCGATTATACCGCGGTCTTACGAACAGGGAGGAGCGGCATTCTTTCCGGGTAAGGAAACGGAGGCCTTCCGCGGAGGTAAAGGATCTTTCCCTAATTGTGGCGGAGTAGACGAACACTGCCGATTCTCTCCGCCCGAAGTGGGGCCGGGCGAGTTATGCCGCGTAAATCCGAGAAGGAAAAATCGGAAGGTCCTGTAACTCCTTCCCTACTAACTCGGTGACAAGTACTCGCGTGCGGAGACGGACGACGTCACTCTGGCCGTGGAAGCCGACGGAATACAAAGCGGCGGAAAGCGGAAGTCCGATAGAAAGATCGTTTGGCCTCCTGGTAAAAATCAGCGTTCGAATTATGGCGGTGGACACAGATAAAAAACCTTTATACGCTAATACAGCGATTCCTAATTGGGGGTACGCGAAAAAAGATTACTACTATAAGAATATTCGGATTCTTTTAAACCTTTGGCCACGTCACGGCGCTCGATGCTTAGTTTTAAATAAAAACAGTTATAATTTTATTATATTTATGTGTCTTTCCTCCAACGTTTTTCGATCAAAAAATCTTTTACGTGTAGTTGTACTGCGCAGTATAATTGACTGAGGCACAACCGTTTGACGAACATTCCAAATAAAAATTTACAGAAAATTATATTGTGGCAATTCTACTGGTGATAACAACGAGCTAGAATATACTACATAGAGTAGCGACGCCGTGTTTGAAGAAGATTGAATAGACGTTCGCCATTTTCCTTTTAGTCAAGGAAGCGTGCCGTTTGCATTGTATAAAGGCAACGAACTAGAATATTCTACCTCGTGTAAAAGTGTGCAAAAAAAGGAAAGAGTTTTAAGCCTTAATTGAGATGATGCGAGTCAAAATGACCCTACTTAGTTTTTTTTTAAACTTTGAAAGTAAATAACAAGACATTTCTTTTTTAACCCTTTATTTAAACGTTTCTAAACAAGGCAAAATATTTCTGTAGAGATAAGTTAAATGCATTTCTAAGCAATTTTAATTTTACTTTCCCGGCTGTTATGCATACATAATAATGGAAAGAAGTTAAATTTGACCCTCAAAGGTTTATGTAAATTTCCACGCTTTAGACTTGAACCCAAAAAAGTCAAAAAATATTCCGTGTATATGTGTGTGTTGTGGTCTATAAGAAACGAATTTTGGCATGATAGCTTATGTATAAGGAGCATTGATGCAATTAAATTTTAGTGGTTAAAGGCTAAAGAGATGGGGAGATAGAGGGGTGTCATGTGTCATATCTCGAGAGAGGTCGGACTTAATAAAGATGTTATTCGTTATTAACATTTACAATTTTTTCTTTTTTTTAGAAATTCATCAGTTTTTTGCCATTCGATAATAATAATTAAAAATATAAAAAGTTATAAGTAAAGGTTTCTTCTCCCAATAGTGAGACTATCACGTCTTTCTTGATTATTCGCAAGTAGGGAATTCGATCCCGGTCCTTATTTCTAATCCCGGGATTTCGGGATTATACTTAGTCAATCCCGGGATCCCGGGATTATTTCGGTATTGAGGGTTAATAAAAAATAAGAAAATCTTACAGAAATCAAANGCAAGCAATTCTGTTAAAAGCACTGGCACTGAACGTTTCGCTTCATGCAGTCTATTTTGCAACTTATTTAAAATGATGTCAATCCCGAAAATCTCGGGATTAGGAAAACTTAATCCCGAAAATTTTGGGACTGAAAAGTGGTCGGGATCCCGGGATCCCGATTTTCGGGATCCCGGGATCAAATCCTCTATTCGCAAGTAACAGAGATCGAGATTAAAACAGTTCACTTTATTTCGCCTGTTTACCAGTGCATTTCGGATTGGTAATTTCCCAATCCCTCTTCGTCTTCAGTGTGTAGGGATGTTGTCTACAACGTATCGAACAAAAGGTTGGTTCGTGTTAACATACTTTTGTTTTCTAGAATGATGCATACAATACGCAATTTGTTCACATCCTAATGGTGCAGTTTCTATATATCACTCTTTCACTTACTGGCATGTTTGCTTGATGTATTTTTCATGGGCAAACGAAACACTTCTTCGATTTCTCACAATTATTAGCTCCCGAATACCTCTTAGAAGGATTTTAACTTCCTCAATGTGGTTTATAACACGAGAAAGATCAAAATGTAGTTTTTCATTATAAATATTCTCACAAACTATAACACAAGAACACTACTTATATTCTGCAAAAGAAAAAGAATACTGTCCGAAAAAAGTCAACAACGTACCGAGTATGGTACAGATCAGATTGATCTGGTACACTATAAATAAACAATATTAAGAGTTGAGTACTACACTTACCAGAGTTTAAAGTAGTAAATGTAGTTCTTAACTCTCAATATCGTTTACTTATAGCGTACCAGATAAGTCTGGTCTGTACCATACTCGGTACGTTGTTGATTTTTTCGGACAGTATTCTTTTTCTTCTTTATCATAATTAAATAAAATTTAGAAAATAGCAAAATTCGAGATGAAACAATCTAGATTTATATCACTTATCTAATTACCTAAAATAAGAGCAAACAAAACAAACTAGATTTAGATGAGAAAAATAGATTCTAAAGTAATAATTCTGCCCATCACCCGGTGTAGACTTCGATGTTTTGACTTAAAGTAAAATGGCGGCCGATAGTACCAGTCGTTGTCACCAAGAGCGAAGTATCTAAGGTCACAGACACCGTGTTGTAGTATATTCTACCTCGTTGGTAGTAACCTATTATTTAATATTTCGACTAACATTTCGACATTCTATAATTTTGTTTACGTTGTAGGTTTTTATATTTAAATAGTTATTTAGTTTAATCAATTCGTAGGCATTTGTCTCCACGCGATTATACACTTTTTATTACTAAATATCATTATCCGTATGGTAATTTTTATCATAATTTTAAAACAAAAATAAGATTAATTTCTAAATGAATTTACGGTTAGGTATGGACGAGTGGTACAATACAGTAAAACAGCCGAAACATGAAGATTTTGGAAAGTGATCGATTATCAAGAACTTTCACGAGACACGTGTGACATTTCGGTCTTCGATTCTTTATTAACCAATTCGAAAGAGCCACGTTGCGGTAAGGAGAAAAGTAGACTGAACGCCGAGCGCTACGCATTCGTACAGTACCTATACAAATACAGTAATCTTTTAATCTTGGTCAATTCGGCGGGGTCGCGCACCATCCCTGACACGTCACCGCTGTTTATTTACAATTACAATTATATAAAGTAGGGCAAGGAACGCAAATATCTTAATATATTTCGTTTACACGCCATATCACTATCCGATTTAAATATTAACGCACGAAACATGGGGGGACGGTCTAACGGTAACTCCCATATCGAACAGCGGACGTTCCCGAATATTTTTCTTACGCAATTCGTGGCTTTTCTGCCTTTTATTTGTTTTAAGCTCGTAAGCGGCACTTTCGGACTTCCATCGATTTACAGTTTTGACCGGCGCCTTTCCGTCGTAGGGTAATTTCCGCACGCCAGTACGCGCCAGGCAGAAAGAAGACGAAAAATAGCGGAAAACGGACGGACGGTGGGGATATTTGCCGGGCGGAAGTACGAGAAAAAAAGAGGCGTCTTTTGCCCTCCCGTGGGTACCGCATCTATTTTTCTATTTCCGTATATAAATCTGGAATTAAATTCGTAATTAACCATTTTTCTGCCCGTTTAATTAAATGCCTTTCCATCTAAAACGACTCTCTCTTTGGCCGAAAACGTGGGCGGAAGTAAAACGTTCGTTCTTTCGCCTTTCCGTCATTTTCACGACGACGGCCCTCCTTTTCCCGGCAAAAAAGGATAGGACTTAAATTTCCGGGGGAGTCGGTGGTCCGAGTCGGGATGGGGAGAAACGGAGGGCGGAAGGCCTCGGAAGTCAACTTACTTCTCCGGCGCCGAAAGGAGGTCGGGCCCGCTCCTATCCCGAGCGGGCCGAGGACCACTCGTCCGTCTCGGCGGCCGGGCCGAGTATGGCATAGGCGCGGTGGCGGTGGGAGGGCCCGGGCGGAATTCGGCAGCCGTCGGCGTCCATTGGCCGCGGCGCGCGGACGGAGTCTACCGGCGGAAGGGAAGGTAAAAAGCCGACTTTCCCGAGGGAAAGGCGGGGGCCCACTTACCCGATGCGTCCCAGGGGCGGGCGACGAGAGCGTCGCAGGTCCACCGGAGGCGAGTGAAGCAGTCGGCCTCGCATGGCGTCTCTCCCCTCCGCCGGGGGCGGGACCGGACGTTACGTGGCTTCCGGGAGAAGACTGCGTCGATAGGAGTTTTATCGATCGCCGCGTCGATCCGCTTAACGGAGAGGAAACAATTGGCCGTTCGACCGACCCCCGTTTACTGCGCAATTCCTCTGGAGATCTCGTCTACCGCGGTCCATTTCCGTAGTCGACGGTCGCATCCTCCGTTCCGGAATTTCCGTTAAAGAACTTTTCCGCGAAATTGGACTTGCGCCCTTTCTCCCTTTATGAAGTAGCGGGCTGGTCTTCCCATCCGCTCGTTCGTTTGCAAACGTTTCCACCCGTCGACCTACCGTTATTTCGGACCTCGACCGCCCGTCTATTTTACGCGTTTTTTCGTAACCGAATATTTTTTCCCATGGAATTTTTGTACGTCTAACCGGGGATTCGGCCCTCTTCCGTGCCGTCGATTAAAAATAAAATCTGACGGTCGATGTGGCAGCCTACCGCTCTGGGGACCCGGGATCGAATCCGGACGGGTCAAAAAATCCCGGAAATTTTCGGGGGTGGTCCTTCCCCATTGTGGGTCTGGCCGCACACATAATGGGCTTGCTATAAGAATTCCTCTTAGTGCCCACAGGACGGAAAAATATGCGTAGATGCTGTATTATAACAATGTTAAAATAATGAGCAGCGAAGAGTGTGGTTGCGTTGCACGTAGAATGGTTCGCACCAGATAACTTAAATCGTTGGAGAACGGCAACCTGTATTTTATTCTAGGTTGCAAGCCCGAATATTTGCATGCCGTATTCGCGGCATTATCGCACGATCGTTCTCCGGCAATAAATTTCCTAAATTTATTAAAACGACGTTCTCTAAATTAGCGAATCGTCGTGTTCGATTTGAAGAAAACCGAAAAATCTTTCGTTTATTTCCCCCTTTATTATTAACTTCTCTCGTAATAAAAGTCGGTTGATCGCAACGTGTGTAATATCCGGAGTCGAATCCGCAGTTATCGAATACTATAAAACTTCTTTGACTTGGGAAATTACACGTGTTTTCACTTCACCACTCGTCAAATTCACAATCTTAAATTTCCTGGTCGAGCGTGAACGTCACTGCCATCGCCCATCTCAAATCGATGAAACGTTTATTCTGTACGAATATTTCTGTAAAATAATTAGTCTATAGTTTCCGTCGGAACATAAAGTTAACATAACGAAAATTTCATCTGTATTGGAGAAAAATGACAGGAGTTATAAAGAGTTCGGATAGGCATACGACGGCTTTTATATTAGTAGTAGGAAAATCTACGTCCTACGACGTCTAATAACGTAGTGATGAAAATCGGAAGATCAAAATGCATTTATGAGAGAAACACAGATATTATAAAGAAATGAATCCCTTTTGTGGCCCCAGATTGAGTTCGAACCCGAGAAAGTTGATGGAACTAGAAAATTGAAGCGTAATGCTGTCCCTTCCGTATTTTTTTACGCATAATCTAAGAAATTTAGGAAGGCCCCACCTGTAAGAAACTCACTTTCTTCAAAAGCCTGTAAAATTTCAAAAGATGATGCGAGTTCTGTCGAACAAGCATTAACTTATGAACCAGCAACAGATAATTTTCAACACGATAATTCTACGATATTCGATGGAGATTTTCGGTTATGAGAAATGTAAAGATAAAGTCTACATTTCTCGAAGATTGTGTTATAAAAAACGGTTGGATGAAGCAATATGTACTACTGTACAGTAAGCATAGTGTGCGGCTGCGGCTAAATAAATAGTTTGGAAAAAACATGGCGGCGCTTATCTGTATGACTACTCTTTCATTATAGGCTCAGAAGTTAAGGAACGCTTTTTTCATTGGCAGTTGGTGATCACGTGATTTTAAGCCGCCATTGTTCTTCCTAACATCGTATTAGCGAGATCGGAACGAAAGCTCGGCGGATAAATTTTATCGTCTATACGTTCGTTGCCTGCAAACAAATTAAAACTAATCAAAGGCTAGCGATATTAAGAATATGTGGAACAACTAGCGAATAAATCCGGCGTTGCCCGGGCAAAAAATAAGTACAGTACAAACATTTCGATTATTAGATTATTTCCTTCATCTAACCCTTCTATTGTATTACATTCAAGCCTGTCTATAGCAAAAACCTGTCACTAATGGGAAATTTTTTGCAAAAATTAATCCGCGTATAGCGGAACCTGTCTAACGCGGAAACGGAAAGGAAAATAGCTCCGTATAACGGAAAAATAGATATATTTATCCGACGTAACACAAATCTAACAAGAAGTTTACAAAACTTGCACGTATAAATTATAAAAATAGTCAAAAAATATATAATAATATCAAAATACTACTACTGTATTACATTAATTTTATCGGGATTTGAACGGAAAGTTTTTGCGTATTTTTATTAACAGTTGTTTTTACTTAACATAAATACGTGATGTAATTATAAGTTGTGAAATTTATTCTTTATTTTGAAGCTTATTTTAAATCTTTACATTGCATTTTGTTTGAATAAAATTAAGTCGAAATGTCGAAATTTTTGAAAGTTTCGTCGGGGAAATTTCTAACTAAAGGATACAAAACGTACGAGCGAGAAGGAATTGTTAAAGATTGACGAATTTGCAACAAATCTTAGTGTGTCGCAGACACGTATTATTATTATTATTATTCCATTTGTAATGATTGCGAAACATGCCGACGATTACGTTCCGCACGCAGTTTGTGTTTTTTCACTTACGAAAAAAACGAACCGATCGAGTATAATTTTGTCCGACGAAGGTAAGGATTTATTTTATTTTTCAATCGGTTACTCATTTTTATATTAGAGAACTTTTACGGACAAATGAAAAAAAATTAAAGTTAAAATAAAAGTATTTGTTATTAACCGAAAATTTGTTTTAGCGGGCGGTGATTGTTCGGTCGAGTACACAGTCACTTTGTATTTGTTTAACGCCATTTCGATATACGCGATAAGACGGAGACATTTATTAAACACATTAGGATTATGTCAGACGAGCGTGATTTCGTGTCCGTCGTTTTACACGGACGTCACGAAATTGCATAAAATCTGTGGGAGTGATCTTTTGGGCACGAACGAGCCGCCGGATCGTCCTCCATTATCTCGCGACGTTGCGTGACCGTCGCGCGCGCCGAGACATCAACTCCGAGCCGACGGTGGTTAGACAGCGTGAAAACCTGGGATTGTTTCCAGGAAATACTGGGTGGGCGTCGTTTCCGTCGAAGGGTGTACTGTACGGTACTCGCGTATTTCAAAAATGCACATAAATACAGTATAAGAAAAATGAAATGAACATGATTACCAACACGCTCCGTGAAAAATAGCGCTCATTCGTCCACTGCCTTTCTGTCCGTGAATTTTCACGTCTGTGAATCGAAAAAACTGCGTAGGTGAGTTTTCACGCTCCTCTAACATTAGCCTTAATCGAGGGATAGTCTACCTATTACAGGTAACCTGTATATAGCGGAAACCCGTCTACTACGAAAGAGTTGTTCAGTCCCTTGAGGGTACCGTTTTAGATAGGTTTGACTGTACATTATAGTATTTGATTTAAGATAACCTCTCTAGTTATATAAATCAAATACTATAATATAACGAACATTAAACGAAAGCCATATAAAGAGCTTTGTTATTTCAGCCTATCATTAGTGGGGTTGCGGCCGAAGTTTTCAACGCGAAAACGTGTACGTCGGACGTTCAGGCAGCGCTGAACGTCCCACGTACACGTTTTCGCGTTGAAAACTTCGGCCTCAACCTCGCGATTATCACGTTTATCGCGATACTCGGATGATACGAAATGGCACAATTTCATTGGTCGAGTAGAAAGCAATCGAAAGTATATCTTAAAAAATGTAAGATGTATTTTTTCTAATGTTATCGACTAACAAAGTGTTTCATTCACAGCGGAATATCACGTGGTAATCTGCCAACCAATCAAATTTCGCGAAAAACGGACCAAACATTTAAACTCTGCACTCTCGAAAACCATTTAAATTATACTTTATGCAGCCCGGTAACTTCGTAATATGTAATTTTCCGACTCAATGCTACTGTACCGGTAGGTCCCATACGAAGAGAGGACTGTTGCGGATGGTGGTTGAAGTAATTTAAAGTACTAAAAGTAGTAGTTGTTCTCTTTCCGGCAGAGAGGACGTCCACGACTACTACTTAACACTGGTCTACTATTAGTATTTGAAAAGTGATCCGTGTTGGATAGGTTGTCGCGGCCCGCGTATGGTCGAAGTTGCTAACCTTGACGTCCGAAAGTTTACAGCTACAGAAAGCAGATTAACTACATTCGAACTTCCGATTTGTACCGCGAGTCACGTTATTTCGATTCAAAAATTTTCTCCCGAACGGAGTTAGATACATAACTGGCACGACTCTATTCTATTGTTAACGTGAAAAGCACGATGTTACGGCGCAAAACACTACTTCACTCCACACAGGCAAGTGCTATGTGCTACCTGTCGCAGAAATGGCGTAATGGCACGTCCATTCCGCGATATATCGTTGTCGCAGTTATTCGGTGAATATAATATATACTTTTCAAAATTATATCCTTTTTTGTAAGAATTATATTTAGTTAATTATGTTAAATTTTTCTCTAATAAATGGCCAGCGATCAATAACAAATAAACTAGTAATAACACAAAGGAGTAGAACTTAAGTTAAATATTATATAAAATAGATTTACATTTGTTTTTATAAAAAGTGAAGTCGCGATACAAAAGGTGCTCGACTGGACTCGTGTGAGTGGATACACGATAAAAAATTATCTATGAGATAATGAAAGACGATAAAAAACAGGTTAAAAAAACAGGTGTTACGAATTTTTACAGAAGGTATACTTCTGGGTTATTGGAGTATGGAAGATTACAAAATTTAAACAGCAAGAAGCAGTAGACCTTATTTAATTCCGAATGAACTTTACGAAAGAAATATGTGGAAGTTATTGCCTGACAGGGAGGCAGTAATCAACTGTAGACTGAAAATAGCCTTTTAAAACAGAATTTGATAACATAATTTTACAGAAAACCAGAGCATAGCCTACGCCGTGTAATAAAAAGATTTGATAACGTAACAAATATGATCGCGATAAGTTAATTTGTCGTCAAAGATAACACCGACATAACAATAGGATATAACGATTTGTTTCATTGCGATTAATATAAATCGGGGGGAAGGGGAAAGGATGAGTTTCGAGTTAATGAGTAAAACATAATACTCATGGCGCTTAAAAGCGAAATGTAAGGTAAAAAAATACAGGTAAAAATCTCGTGGGTACCGCTTTCAAGTGCCAAGCTTATCTTTACCAAAGAAAAACCGCCAAGAAAAATTTTGACCGTCGTCTAAATTGTCATTGACTTTTACTTGGCGATTTTTTTACATCTCAGATGTTTTTGTTTGGATATCAATTGTTTTTGTTTAATATTTGTATTATTTTTCATCAAGACATAAGATCGGTCGGCTCTTATGTTTCTGCCTTATTAGAGGAATAAGGCAGAAACATAAGCGCAAATCCCAGAAGTATTTTCACTTTAACTACGTTGACGGTTTAGAAAACGTCTACTGTCTATCCAGGAGTCGCGACAAAATTTTACACAAAACGGAAGTTCGGAAATGAGCACTACTGGTCTAGACTTTGAGCAAACATTACTGTAGTTCTAAATTATGCCGCTGTGGCAAACAGCTCCAATAGCCCGATATCGTTTCGTGGTATTTTCTGGTCAATTACCAATTACGAATGCTTTGTTCGTAATTACTGTTAACTGAAAATAAAATAATTTGAATGTTTGGACAGAAGCCTTACTTATAAATGAATGACTTATTTCTCCATAAAAAATACGATAATGTTTAAAACGGAATGCTCTTTAACTTGTAAGATTACAAGGTAGAATTAGGAATAAAATAATCGATATTTTCCCCAAAACTCACTCTAAACATGCTTCTGGAAACCTTTTCTGGCTACGAACTTCTACAATTCCTAAGTTATGTCAGATCCGTAAACAAATAATAATACCTTCCATTAACGGACACTCCCGAATGGCAAACATCTCTAATTAATTAACGGGCATTACTACATCCTCGAACCCTTCAAACAGCACATCTATTATATTTACTTGTAAATAACGGACGTCGTCGTCCATGTCCAACCCTAAATCCCGCCTTCGATATTCCCAAAGAATTAATTACGTACGAAATATTTTTAAACTAAAAGAATCGGTTCAAATACTCTTTCGGGGGACGAATTTCGACCGCGGGCGTCGAATAAAGACGCCGAAAATGGAAATGGGGAGGCGGGCGGGTTGTAAAAAGCCGAACAATACTCTTTATCTGTTGGAAAACACTAATCCGGTTAAGTTGTCAATCGTCACATGTCGTCATACATATTATTAAACGTGTCTTATTGTTGGAATTAAGCTTACGGTACCGAGAAACCGTAAAGTTTTCCGGCATTATTCATTCATTCGACGAGAACAACAGTAACGAAAAGAAACTTAAAGCGGTTACGACGACAGCGCCTATCGTAGTGAAAGTTCAAAGGTGGTGTTTACGAAGGAGATTTGCGGGCCACTTTAAAGGGAGAGAAGATATTCGGTATTCTGGCATTTACGATCTTAACTGCTTTGAGGTGGCTCGGGTGTAATCTTTTTATAAATCTATGAAATAAAGTAAAGATGTTGGAAAAATTACAGTACTCGTCAACTACAAAGCGGACAAATCCCTACAAGGAATTTTATTAATCGCTTAGATCGTAAATGATATTATAAATGCGAGAATATGGAACACCTTTCCCACTCCCGAAAGTGGCTAGCGAATCGCCTCGGTAACTCGACATTCGAACTCTGTCTAAACCCACCTTCGTCCACCCTTTCGTTCGTAACAAGTTCCGTTTTTCTTCGTCGTTTTTGCCGAATTATTAATCGACGTACAAATATTTATGTTTTGTCGTAATTACTTACTGTCTGTTATAACAGAGAGAAAGTACTGTATGGCAATCCGGCAAAAAAATGACTCCTTAGATTTTTACATTTTTGGACTTAGGACTCTTTGAAACACCGAGAAATGCAGAAAGAAAAAAAAATCGGTGGTAATTTTGTATTTGTGGATGTTAGTGTATATAGGTGTGTGTGTGTGGGGGGCACGATTTTGTTCACCATGTTTTAAGCTTAATAACTCCTATCCTTTTTGTCGAAAATTTCTGAAATTTTTCGGGAAGGTTTGTTTATTAGGGAGATCGATGCCATTAAATTTTTGTAATTAAAGGTCGAAGGGGTGGGGAGATAATGGGGTCGTATGTAAAATGGCAAAATTAAGCTTTTTGCCATTTTATAATAGTTAAACATATAAAAAATTTTTAAAATAAAATATGATAATAGTTGGCACCACCAAAATTTTAAATGTTGCCGAGAAAGTTGAGCGACTCGTTGCTGGTTGATTCGTGATACGTAGGTAAACACGACCCGCTGTTAAATACTTTAATATTTTTCTCACCGCCGTCATCGTCCTTTATTTGTTTGCTTGTCTCAATACGCTCGTTTGAACTTTATCTTCGACTATATTTTAAACTAAACTCGCTTAGTTCCGTTTTATTTAACGTATAACGAGTTCCTCGATGGATAAACAATGAGGAACGCGCTAGTTTTTCTCTTCGGATCGGGCGAAAAAGCCGACGTTGCGTATGCGCCACGGTGCGGAATAAATTGACATTAATGCTCGTTCAGGTTCTAGACGTTTGTAGGAATTATCGTCGGTGACGTTGCCTACTTGGCAACACTAACTCGGCGGTCAGCTGAGACGATCGCAAGTGAAGGCGAGATGTTGTTTGAGTGTTTACTCGTCGTTTCCTTTCTAGGAAGCCGGTGTCGTTCGTCGAATGTGGTAGAAATCCGGGCCAATTTCTCTCAGGAGTACGACAATGCTGTCCGAAGCGATCGACAGATCACCTATTGGTATCGATACCAGTTCGGCCGCAATCAGGCAAGTACGCCCCCTCTCGGTACAATAACACTTCCGAATGAGTTATTGACCGTACCCGTTGGGGTACGATTGCGAATGTGATGTCGCCGTTGGGACCTTAACGAGCCGGAGCGCCGCTAAGATTATGGCGTTTAACCATATAGTCATGTGACTATGTCGGCTTCGAGTAGCCCACCCGACTGTTGGTGGTGTACTTTACGATATATAGTTTTAGGGGGTGCGGGGGTTCGATCCCACGTGGGCGCCGAGGTGCGAGCGATAGCTGGCTATGGTGTGCGCGACTACCTGCGGATCTTGGATTGAGGCGAGCGACGTGGAGCACGAAGAAAAGGCAGTAGTACCAGTCGAAGGTGTTTTTAGTTGGTACGGGTTAATGCATTTTTTATATATGTGATGGGCACCGATTGCCATACCCGTAACGACTTGCGGGCGAGCGTGACGGTGACCGGAACTGCCGGCATTAAGTTCCGTGTTCGGAGGCGATTATCCGACAAAGAATTGCGTGTCGGACGTTTCTTCAGTTTTTACTGACAAATATTGTTAGAATGTCAAATAGCCCTGTCGTGCAGTGTGTTGAACGTGCGACGGGGTTAAGAGAGCATGTAGCGTGGCTATATAGCGTCCAGAAGTAGGTTTTAGGTCAATTTGGGGATTATATCTGGTTGATGGTCACATTTAGAGGTACGGTTCCTTTGACTATTTTTGCTCCTACGGACATTCTCTACATCTCTGTTAAAGTCCCAATGGCGTCATTTACATCTGCAATCTTATTTTGTGTCTTACCCTTCCTCTCTCCTCTTTTGGTCGGCAAATGCAATTAACTGCACCTTTTGGTAAAAAAAATTTGTGGGTTGGACTGCTGGCATCGCCAGTTAGATGTTGAAACACTGTATCGCTACATCGGGGTACTGGTGTATGTTGAATAAATTTTTCTGTGCAAAAACTTTTGTGGGTGGTAAAATACTTTTATTTGAATTGTCCTGACCAAAATCTGGTATAATTTGGTTGCTGCTGGAATACGATGAATTGTTATCAATGTCTCACTGTTGGAAAAGAACTTTTCAAATGTCCTTTATCGATATCTTCCTTCTTTCTTTCACTCCTGATATTTGTTTTATTTATAAAAGAAGTGGGAAATAATGTGCATTTAAACTTCAAGTATGAACCGCAATGATTCGAGTGGAATGTCGATTTGAAATTTGCAGATAGAATTATAGTTTCAATAAGAAGTCGTTGCAATTATACAAAATGTTCTAGAAATGTTTGCAGAAGAATTTGGAACATTTGTAATGAAAGTTGATATGAGTTGTTGTTAAATGACTCTGTTCAATAGTTCAAAAATAAAATTATTAATGACCTTTAGCCATGTGGAGCATGAGTAGTTTTATTTTTGAAAATTAACTCTAAAGATGAACAAATAGAGATCTGAAAGTCTTGGTTGGAAAAATTAATTTATTAACTTTTTCGACTGAGTTAAGCATCATCAGGATGTGAATTTATTATGATGAAATATAATAGTTCTTTCCCAGATAACTCCAATATTCTTGTAAAGTATAATATTTTAATACCATTTTCATAAGAAAACTGTCAATTGCATTCTTCCTGTTTCCCTTAAAACATCTGCTTTTGATTGCTGGAACCTCAAATCCAGTATATTTTCCAAAAATTCTTTATGAATAAATTCCTCCTTAATATGTGCATGTGGCAATTTCATTTTCCAGGATAAAATGTGTATTGTTCTTATGTGTGTAGTAGCTTTTATGTTCCTATTTGTCAGATATTGATATTCCTATTGTTTTTAAGTCTATAAAGCATCTAAGTTTCCAGACACCTTTGTAATGAACTCTGAAATTTTCACTAATAAATTTTTTCAGTTCATTTACTACTATATTAATTAAAACTAAGTTTCTCTTTTTTAAATTACTTTCAAATATATTAAACTCTCTTTATGTTCAACAAATAAATTGAACTTCATTATGTTCAAATCTACATTTATTCTGTTTCTAAATTGTTAATTCTGTTTCAATGTGTTTGTTTTTTGTTTCTAAATTTATTTATAAGAATTTTTTACCGTATGTAATTCTGACTTGATTTTTGATTGCTGTTGCACCCTGGCTTTAAAATACATTTTTTTTTTTTTCATTGAGGGTATTGACTGAACATGATGCAATTTTAAGGAAGTTATTCAGATTAATGGCCAGTCAAATTTTTGACTGTTCTTTTGAATCAGTGACTTAATACAGGTATACCTCGACTTACGTCGTTTCGAGTTACGTCGTTCCTGATTATATGTCGTTTGTCAAAAAAGTATATGGAAAAATAAAAATCAAGTTTAAGCCATTTTATTCATCTGTCCGCCATAAATATTGAAGTCGTAATATCACTATAAAAGCGTTTAATGCACATAAAATCATATTAAAATATATACATTTACAAGTATGTACTATATTTACAATACATGCATTTGTAAATTTAGATTACTTTTTTCTGTACTATATTAAAAACTAAAATTTATTTGTTTTAAGCTTAAAATAGATCCTTATTAACCATATATTATTAAAAATGCATTAATAAATAAAATACAGAACTGGGAATGATAATTTATGGTTTAGCCTAGTGACAAGTAGATTTGGAGATAAGTAAATTCGACTTACGTTGCCTCTCCTGAAACCAATTACCGACGTAAAGCGACGTATACCTGTATAGAAGAGAGACAATACATTTTATTTTGCATTTGTCAGTTTTATTTGCTAGTTTGTTATTCAAACTTAAAATATTACAATTCTTTAGGGCCCACCTTTGGCTGAGTGGATAAAATCACCAAACACTGAAAATCAATTGTAAGTTTGCAGTTTTGTGCTTTGCCATAGGGTTGGCAGAGTGAATTTTTCTGTGTTTTTTTCATGTTCATAAACCCTAAATAGGGATAAGTTTCCCATAAAAAGTCCTCCTGGGAGGCATCGCACCTTGCAGATTGCTTATCTGTTGCATTGCCTTATCCCATTGAATTATTTTATATAAATGAAAACCTGTTTGTTGAGTTTATAATTGCAAGTTAAAATCAGTAGATAATTCATACCATCTCATAATCTGCTCTCACTGTTAAATTGACTTTCAAACATAGCTAATCTATTGGTTATTTGCATGAATTATAATGGTTGTCTTGTAATGTTTATTGCATGTGATACGTTAATATATAAGAACATTCAAAATATTTTTTAGGATAAATATTTTCAGATTGTTTTTTATTAATTATTAGAAGCAATTTCAATTTGAAATGTTTAAATTTGAATTGTCTCTTATAAATAAATTT
>NW_019384739.1:290023-298669 GCF_000671375.1 Centruroides sculpturatus | reverse complement strand
ACAGTAAGCCTTAATCCTGTCCATCTCCCCCTAGTGGGGGGAATTTCGACATGTATATTATATAAAAACACGTGCATATTCGAATGCAGCGTCAAAGGAATCGGTAGGAACAAACGAACATTACATTTTTATTTATATAAATAGATAGAAGATGATCCGCTTTAGTTCATTTTCACAGAAAAGCATAATGCCTCACAGAAAAGCAAACTTAGGGCATCATACTCGTAGCGCCATCTGTTGGACATAAAAGCCTTAACCATAGATGATATCATTTAATTTATATGAATGTTTAACAGAATAATATACAGCCTATGTCCAGCCTGAAGTTCTATTCTAAATATTGGTGAAAGAATTTTTGAAATTGGATGAGTAGTTTCGGAGATTACCTGCTATATCCAAACTTATTTACTTACATATTTACTTACAAACATCACCTCTTTATAATATTAGTATAGATAACAAACATTAAAATGAAAACCATATAAAGAGTTTGGTTATTTTAGCCTAACATTGTCATGTTTATTGCGATACTCAGATGATACAAAATGGCACAATTTCATTGGTCAAGTAGACTACAATTGAAAATATCTTTAAAAATTTAAGATATATTTTTTCTAATGTTAGCTCTAGCAAATTGTGCAGTTCACAGCCAAATATCAAATGATAATCTGGCAATGAATAAAATTATGCGAAAACAGACCAAATATTTAAACTCAGCACCCTCGAAACAACTGAAAACGTATTTTGTGCTCACTGGTAGCCTTGTATTATGTAATTTTCCTATTTGAATGCCACCATACCACTGAGTTTGATAGAAAGAAGGGACTGTTGAGGAAGGGGTTGAAATTAATTTGATAAAAAACAGTAGTCCTAGAAGAGAGGATAGTCAATGGTTACTGATTAATGCTGGTCAACTATTAATATTTGAAAAGTGATTTATATTGAATAGGTTGTGATGACTCCACATGTGATCCATGTTGCTAACTGTAACACCTGAAAGACTTTGTATAAGAGTTATAAAAATATTGTAAATATTCTAGATTAATTGCTTTTATGTGATCCCATAAAAAATAAATAAATGGCGATTGAAAAATCGATTGAAAAAATAAAGCTCAGTAAAAACATGTAAGTAAAGGGAACCTTTGAAGGTTATCCTTCTTTACTCTCGGGAACAGAGTTAGTTAGATGAAAGTCAAGATCAGATATGGAAAGCTTAAGAGCAGGAGAACCAGATTAACTATTTAAGAACTTCCAATTTGCACTGCAGGTCACATTATTTCAATACAAAAATTTTTCTCTGAATGAAGTTAGATACCTAACTGGTATGATTCCATTGTTAACAGGAAAAGTAGGATGTACAGGGGAAACACTACTCCAATCCATGCAGGCAAGTGCTATTTGCTACTTGATGCAGTAATGGCATAATAGCGCATCTATTATATCATTGTCATGGTAATTAAATGAATATAATATAAATTTTTATAAAATATCCTTTTTATAAGAAATATATTTATTTATTATTTTCTTAAATTTTTCCCAATAAATGGCACTACATGTAAAGCCAGCAACTCGAAAGTAGACAGAAATTAATTGATATATAAAAATCCTATTGATATTTTGAGGTGATATGTATGATGTTATCACCCCAAAATATCAATTTGAGATAGAGCTATTTGAACATAACTGTCGAGTTTTGTAGCAATTGGTCAAACAGTCTAGGCGTGCATAGCAAACAAACAAACAAACAAACATCCTCATTTATCTTTTATTAATGACCAAAAATCAATAAATTTATTACATCAAATTTCATTTTCAGAATCTGTATACAGGATGCTTAGAGTTCATGTTACTATTTTTGCCAATTATTTGAAAAACTTCAAAATATATTAAAATCTCAAATCAATTTTTTTTTTTTTTTTTAACTCTTTCCTCCCTGTTGGCACTAGAGGGCCTCCTTTTAGCAGGCCCACAATGGGGCAACCGGGTGGTGAGGGACGAGGCCCAACACATCCTAACAGACCACCTCCCAGAAAAATTCCTGGGGAATTTTTGACTCATCAGGATTTGATCCTGGGTCCCCCCAGAGCAGTAGGCTACCACGTTGACCGCTCAGCCATCTGGCCATCGAATCAGCCATCAGACCTTTGACAAATGTCTCTTTGTGCATTGCTGTTCTAAATGAAGCTAGAAAGTGTTTTCTGAATAAAAAAAAGTTATAAGAGTCTAGAATGGCAGTCTGCCTACTATATAAAGCAAAGGAGTCATTTGTATTAACTACTATAATTTTGTTTGCGAAAAGATAAATGCTGCACTGTTCTATTAATCAATTAATCATATTGTATATTAATCTGCACAATGTTTAATGATTAAATGACTTTTTCCAAAAATCCTGGACCTTCTTATTTAGTTCTCATTGTGTCAAAGTCATACCACTTTGCTTATTACTATGAATAGAATCATAGAATCTTTTTTAAGAGTTATCAGAGAGAATGTAGAACTTGCAGGCATGATCACCTTAACAGATATGAAGTAATTGAACAGAAATTTAATTAATTAATTTTATTTATTTATTATTATGCTATACATTTGTCATTGATTTTATGAAGAATGTTGCATATAGGTTGTATGTTATCTGATGACACACATTTGAGAGTTAATTACTTAACTCATGTTAATTCTCTAAAATTAATAAATGCTAAAATTGATAGTTGTCTTTTGAGTCATTACAAATAAAAGTGGAAATTATCAGAGAATTACATACTTTCAGCAAACAAGCTTAAGTAGGCTAATTATATCAATTAAAATGTGAATTGATGTACTAAAATTGGAGATAACTAAATGTGAGGTTAAAGCCAGGTGATCTGCTGAATTACCAGGCTATAATTAGACTAAGTTAATAATTAGATACAAAGTAACAGCCTAGTTAAAGCTCAATAATTCAGCATATCATCTGGCTTTAATGAAAAATTGGGTTTGTTCAATTGTTGTTTTATATATAACTAGTAGCCCGGGATTCCCCCTAGTGGGCGTTCTTTACAAATTCCCATGAGGCACGGTTCCTTTGACTTTTTTGTTCCTATCAATATGCTCTACAGCTCTGTCATACGGATCTAGACTTTTACCTAAACATTCTATACATACAAGGTCTGTTCAAAAAGTATCGGACCTTTGGTCGGCAAAAATAAATTTATTGACTTTGAGGTACAAAACCCTAATCCCCTTCAAAGTANTGCTTTGAGGTGGCTCGGGTGTAATCTTTTTATAAATCTATGAAATAAAGTAAAGATGTTGGAAAAATTACAGTACTCGTCAACTACAAAGCGGACAAATCCCTACAAGGAATTTTATTAATCGCTTAGATCGTAAATGATATTATAAATGCGAGAATATGGAACACCTTTCCCACTCCCGAAAGTGGCTAGCGAATCGCCTCGGTAACTCGACATTCGAACTCTGTCTAAACCCACCTTCGTCCACCCTTTCGTTCGTAACAAGTTCCGTTTTTCTTCGTCGTTTTTGCCGAATTATTAATCGACGTACAAATATTTATGTTTTGTCGTAATTACTTACTGTCTGTTATAACAGAGAGAAAGTACTGTATGGCAATCCGGCAAAAAAATGACTCCTTAGATTTTTACATTTTTGGACTTAGGACTCTTTGAAACACCGAGAAATGCAGAAAGAAAAAAAAATCGGTGGTAATTTTGTATTTGTGGATGTTAGTGTATATAGGTGTGTGTGTGTGGGGGGCACGATTTTGTTCACCATGTTTTAAGCTTAATAACTCCTATCCTTTTTGTCGAAAATTTCTGAAATTTTTCGGGAAGGTTTGTTTATTAGGGAGATCGATGCCATTAAATTTTTGTAATTAAAGGTCGAAGGGGTGGGGAGATAATGGGGTCGTATGTAAAATGGCAAAATTAAGCTTTTTGCCATTTTATAATAGTTAAACATATAAAAAGTTTTTAAAATAAAATATGATAATAGTTGGCACCACCAAAATTTTAAATGTTGCCGAGAAAGTTGAGCGACTCGTTGCTGGTTGATTCGTGATACGTAGGTAAACACGACCCGCTGTTAAATACTTTAATATTTTTCTCACCGCCGTCATCGTCCTTTATTTGTTTGCTTGTCTCAATACGCTCGTTTGAACTTTATCTTCGACTATATTTTAAACTAAACTCGCTTAGTTCCGTTTTATTTAACGTATAACGAGTTCCTCGATGGATAAACAATGAGGAACGCGCTAGTTTTTCTCTTCGGATCGGGCGAAAAAGCCGACGTTGCGTATGCGCCACGGTGCGGAATAAATTGACATTAATGCTCGTTCAGGTTCTAGACGTTTGTAGGAATTATCGTCGGTGACGTTGCCTACTTGGCAACACTAACTCGGCGGTCAGCTGAGACGATCGCAAGTGAAGGCGAGATGTTGTTTGAGTGTTTACTCGTCGTTTCCTTTCTAGGAAGCCGGTGTCGTTCGTCGAATGTGGTAGAAATCCGGGCCAATTTCTCTCAGGAGTACGACAATGCTGTCCGAAGCGATCGACAGATCACCTATTGGTATCGATACCAGTTCGGCCGCAATCAGGCAAGTACGCCCCCTCTCGGTACAATAACACTTCCGAATGAGTTATTGACCGTACCCGTTGGGGTACGATTGCGAATGTGATGTCGCCGTTGGGACCTTAACGAGCCGGAGCGCCGCTAAGATTATGGCGTTTAACCATATAGTCATGTGACTATGTCGGCTTCGAGTAGCCCACCCGACTGTTGGTGGTGTACTTTACGATATATAGTTTTAGGGGGTGCGGGGGTTCGATCCCACGTGGGCGCCGAGGTGCGAGCGATAGCTGGCTATGGTGTGCGCGACTACCTGCGGATCTTGGATTGAGGCGAGCGACGTGGAGCACGAAGAAAAGGCAGTAGTACCAGTCGAAGGTGTTTTTAGTTGGTACGGGTTAATGCATTTTTTATATATGTGATGGGCACCGATTGCCATACCCGTAACGACTTGCGGGCGAGCGTGACGGTGACCGGAACTGCCGGCATTAAGTTCCGTGTTCGGAGGCGATTATCCGACAAAGAATTGCGTGTCGGACGTTTCTTCAGTTTTTACTGACAAATATTGTTAGAATGTCAAATAGCCCTGTCGTGCAGTGTGTTGAACGTGCGACGGGGTTAAGAGAGCATGTAGCGTGGCTATATAGCGTCCAGAAGTAGGTTTTAGGTCAATTTGGGGATTATATCTGGTTGATGGTCACATTTAGAGGTACGGTTCCTTTGACTATTTTTGCTCCTACGGACATTCTCTACATCTCTGTTAAAGTCCCAATGGCGTCATTTACATCTGCAATCTTATTTTGTGTCTTACCCTTCCTCTCTCCTCTTTTGGTCGGCAAATGCAATTAACTGCACCTTTTGGTAAAAAAAATTTGTGGGTTGGACTGCTGGCATCGCCAGTTAGATGTTGAAACACTGTATCGCTACATCGGGGTACTGGTGTATGTTGAATAAATTTTTCTGTGCAAAAACTTTTGTGGGTGGTAAAATACTTTTATTTGAATTGTCCTGACCAAAATCTGGTATAATTTGGTTGCTGCTGGAATACGATGAATTGTTATCAATGTCTCACTGTTGGAAAAGAACTTTTCAAATGTCCTTTATCGATATCTTCCTTCTTTCTTTCACTCCTGATATTTGTTTTATTTATAAAAGAAGTGGGAAATAATGTGCATTTAAACTTCAAGTATGAACCGCAATGATTCGAGTGGAATGTCGATTTGAAATTTGCAGATAGAATTATAGTTTCAATAAGAAGTCGTTGCAATTATACAAAATGTTCTAGAAATGTTTGCAGAAGAATTTGGAACATTTGTAATGAAAGTTGATATGAGTTGTTGTTAAATGACTCTGTTCAATAGTTCAAAAATAAAATTATTAATGACCTTTAGCCATGTGGAGCATGAGTAGTTTTATTTTTGAAAATTAACTCTAAAGATGAACAAATAGAGATCTGAAAGTCTTGGTTGGAAAAATTAATTTATTAACTTTTTCGACTGAGTTAAGCATCATCAGGATGTGAATTTATTATGATGAAATATAATAGTTCTTTCCCAGATAACTCCAATATTCTTGTAAAGTATAATATTTTAATACCATTTTCATAAGAAAACTGTCAATTGCATTCTTCCTGTTTCCCTTAAAACATCTGCTTTTGATTGCTGGAACCTCAAATCCAGTATATTTTCCAAAAATTCTTTATGAATAAATTCCTCCTTAATATGTGCATGTGGCAATTTCATTTTCCAGGATAAAATGTGTATTGTTCTTATGTGTGTAGTAGCTTTTATGTTCCTATTTGTCAGATATTGATATTCCTATTGTTTTTAAGTCTATAAAGCATCTAAGTTTCCAGACACCTTTGTAATGAACTCTGAAATTTTCACTAATAAATTTTTTCAGTTCATTTACTACTATATTAATTAAAACTAAGTTTCTCTTTTTTAAATTACTTTCAAATATATTAAACTCTCTTTATGTTCAACAAATAAATTGAACTTCATTATGTTCAAATCTACATTTATTCTGTTTCTAAATTGTTAATTCTGTTTCAATGTGTTTGTTTTTTGTTTCTAAATTTATTTATAAGAATTTTTTACCGTATGTAATTCTGACTTGATTTTTGATTGCTGTTGCACCCTGGCTTTAAAATACATTTTTTTTTTTTTCATTGAGGGTATTGACTGAACATGATGCAATTTTAAGGAAGTTATTCAGATTAATGGCCAGTCAAATTTTTGACTGTTCTTTTGAATCAGTGACTTAATACAGGTATACCTCGACTTACGTCGTTTCGAGTTACGTCGTTCCTGATTATATGTCGTTTGTCAAAAAAGTATATGGAAAAATAAAAATCAAGTTTAAGCCATTTTATTCATCTGTCCGCCATAAATATTGAAGTCGTAATATCACTATAAAAGCGTTTAATGCACATAAAATCATATTAAAATATATACATTTACAAGTATGTACTATATTTACAATACATGCATTTGTAAATTTAGATTACTTTTTTCTGTACTATATTAAAAACTAAAATTTATTTGTTTTAAGCTTAAAATAGATCCTTATTAACCATATATTATTAAAAATGCATTAATAAATAAAATACAGAACTGGGAATGATAATTTATGGTTTAGCCTAGTGACAAGTAGATTTGGAGATAAGTAAATTCGACTTACGTTGCCTCTCCTGAAACCAATTACCGACGTAAAGCGACGTATACCTGTATAGAAGAGAGACAATACATTTTATTTTGCATTTGTCAGTTTTATTTGCTAGTTTGTTATTCAAACTTAAAATATTACAATTCTTTAGGGCCCACCTTTGGCTGAGTGGATAAAATCACCAAACACTGAAAATCAATTGTAAGTTTGCAGTTTTGTGCTTTGCCATAGGGTTGGCAGAGTGAATTTTTCTGTGTTTTTTTCATGTTCATAAACCCTAAATAGGGATAAGTTTCCCATAAAAAGTCCTCCTGGGAGGCATCGCACCTTGCAGATTGCTTATCTGTTGCATTGCCTTATCCCATTGAATTATTTTATATAAATGAAAACCTGTTTGTTGAGTTTATAATTGCAAGTTAAAATCAGTAGATAATTCATACCATCTCATAATCTGCTCTCACTGTTAAATTGACTTTCAAACATAGCTAATCTATTGGTTATTTGCATGAATTATAATGGTTGTCTTGTAATGTTTATTGCATGTGATACGTTAATATATAAGAACATTCAAAATATTTTTTAGGATAAATATTTTCAGATTGTTTTTTATTAATTATTAGAAGCAATTTCAATTTGAAATGTTTAAATTTGAATTGTCTCTTATAAATAAATTTTTAAAAAGAAAAATCTAGGATGAAATATACTTTTGAACATATGTTTTTAGAAATTTATTTATAATATGAAATTTTATGGAAAATATACGAAGTCACAGAACTTCTACTTGATTTGCATAGCTGTAGGCTGGGAAGTAGTTTATAAAGAAAGGTTGACTTCGCCAATGTTGATAATTTTTCCTGAGATAATGAAAAGGACAACAAGGAAGACGTCAATATTTTTATTTGTATTAGTCTTTACTATTTGTATTTTTTACAATATGTTTAAAATTGAATTGCCTCTGTCGTGTTGTTTATTGTTGTCAACATATAGAAATCAAATTTGTATTAAATTTGAATGTTTTAAATTTGGGGGTAATATCTTTAACAAACTATTCAAAAGTATATAAGATTCAATGAAATTCAATAACTTCTTTTTGCTTATAACAGCATTTCAATCAATTTTTGTTTCCTAAATATACATTCAGAGAAACATTTTTCTTCTATTTTTACAGAATTCGGCTATCAGGGTTAAGGTGAACAGCATTAATGCAACGAAAGGAATTCCCATTTTATTTGTTGTTAGACAGCAACAGGCAGTAATTTCATGGCAAGTTCCACTTGTTTTGGAAAATATGTAAGTAACTTTATTACAGTATTTTAATTATTCAATTTTTAAATATTTAATTATTTAAAATTATAAGAAAAAAATTTAGCAATGAGTTGCCCAACTTTCCTGGAAAAATTTGGTGGCACCATTTGTTAC
>NW_019384739.1:279341-288182 GCF_000671375.1 Centruroides sculpturatus | reverse complement strand
GGGTATCGCCAAGGTTTTTGGCAAAATTTGATGTAATATCGCTGCTCACGTTGTTCAGTCATTTTCCAGCTTAGTGAAATCCGACGAGAGCGCACTACATGACCTCACTCATACGCCGATTGCCAACGACTGACGCTTCCTGCAGGCGGGAAAAAATTCAGGGCTGTGCATGACTGTCCCCTCCACAACTCCACCGAAGGAGGCCTCTCTCGCATCATTGGTTTACGCGGAAAAAAATAAGGTCCGATACTTTTTGAACAGACCTTGTACTTTAAAATAGTTTGATTTGTTTATTTAACTTCGCTTGTAAACCTGGATTTTAAATGTATCCGCCATTTTTTCAACAAATTTCCCGTGAGTCAATGAGCGATGTTCACTGAGTCACGGGATGTTGTAAACATGCGGCGCAAGGTTAATCTAGACATGTAATAATGCAAGGCAAGGCATATAATAATTATTTATACCATTCCGTGGTATAAAAAATAAATTCATATCAATAATAAATTCCTATTACAAATAAAAATAATTTATTGTTAATTTAAAATTATCGCTAGGGCGCCTCTAGTGCCCGTATTTGGCAAACCGTTACGCGGACAGACGGTCACGCGTTAAATGGGTTATATAGATAGATAATAGGAATTGAGACAACTTATTACGCTGATTGATCTTACCTGATTATTTCAGTTTATTCGTAACGTCNGCATATAATAATTATTTATACCATTCCGTGGTATAAAAAATAAATTCATATCAATAATAAATTCCTATTACAAATAAAAATAATTTATTGTTAATTTAAAATTATCGCTAGGGTGCCTCTAATGCCCGTATTTGGCATACCATTACGCGGACAGACAGACATGCGTTAAATGGGTTATATAGATAGATGTGAGGTTTTTGCTATCATTTCTCTGGTGGTTTCTGAAAAAATTGCAGTGACAAATGTGGCATGTAAAGGATTTCTCATACATTTTTAAAGACAGACAAGTTTATACAAAGGATAAAACTTGAATGAGCTTGTATTTACAGTTTAAAATTGATAGATAACCTTCAGTGAATAATCTGCACTTGTTTTTGCATCAGGTTTAAAATAAGAGAGATATAATTTTTTGTTATAAAATGTAGGTTATTCACATAACTACTGTAATTATTATTTATATTGTCAGTAAAATTGATAACTTGAGCAAAGTTTAGCATACTAGTGAAATGCAGATGTATGATTGAGAAATTTGAAATTTTTTTTTTCAAGGATAAAAACTGTTGGTATCAGTTTGTTTACTTGTTGAATCCTTCTACATTTAAATAAAAATATATGTCTTGTGTAGTTAAGTTATTTAATAAAGTATTTTTATTGGTAGAAGTAAATGTGATTTGTTTTCATTTTTAAATTGTACTTTGTTTTTAAAATCCATTTTAATAATAATCAGTTTAAATAGGGAACTAAAAACTCATATAATAAAGGAAAAAGAATACTTTAAAATGTCTTTATGTAGATAAATTAGAATCATTATAAGCATACTTTTGTCTTTTTAGCTATGAATATAGGACAGTCGGCCATACCTTATGTCCCTTACAAAATTATTTGAATTCGGACAGAAAAATTCCTTTTGGAAATCAAAATGTATATATTGATGTTTCATCTGCTTCAAACGATTCAGTAACTTTTTCATTGTGTGTTAAAATTATCAAAAACTTTGTAATGAGGTAAGAATACTTTTATTTCCTCTTTATCCATCTAGAATATAAAACGGTTTAGTCCATAATAGTTTATCTAAATGATTTTAGTAACATTGTAGATATAGTGGAATTTAATGAAGATAAAATAACTAATATTTGATCTTTATATTATCATGTTTTTTTGTTGTTAATTGAAGTTTTTAGACTATTTACAAAAAATTTAAATTTTTCGAGTCTATCTTTTAAATCCCTTATACACCACCACAGAAGTAACAGTTTTAAAAAATTGCTTTTGAAGAAAACTTCTAATGAAGAAAACACTTCTAAAACAGGTAAAAATTGGTAGAAAAAGTCCACAAAGTGAAAAAAGATCAAGTGCCAGCCTTTTCTTTTACGTCCTGACACTTTTTACATTAAAACCATGATGAATTCTTCATACCATATTATTTTATCCACTTTTAAACTGCTTCTGGCCCTCTAGTGGTAGTTATGAGAAATCCACATTATTTGCATACAGTTACAATTTCAAACACAAAAAATGTTTTTGTTGTTTGAAATTTTTGAATATTTCAAACACGGTTTCAAAAAACAAATCAATTTTTGAATATGTTTAAATAATAATAATCAAAGTTCTCACTGTAATTAATTGGGCTATTATTATGCTATAATTAATAATTAGAAACTAAGTAATTTGGTACTCAAGGTAGACATTAGGTGCTATCTCTTATCTAAATTAATAATTATAATATTTTATTAAATAATTTAGAACATTCTGGAAGAAATAAACCAGCCCAGAGTGGGACTTGAACCCACAACCTCTGCTTATTGTATGGTGCACTTGCCAGTTACACCATCCAGACTTCAAGCAAGTCTTTGCTTCCAGACATATTTAAATTTAGATGTAACCATTCATGGTTACTTATGATGCCGGCTGGGGCAACTCCTATGCCTGCGGCCTATGTATTCCTTCACTGATTATGGTGAGAGTTTGGATTAGTATCAATACATCAGACTTTGGGATGTTGATGTATTTAAATAATAATTTTGATTTTATGTATAATGAATGATCAAAAAGTTCCCATTTGAGGGCTGTGAGGTCTAGTATGTTCATTCCATTTAGAAGAAATCACTGCTGGTGTTAAGGTGTCCCGTTGGCTTATTAACTAATTATAAATAAAACCATATGGTTAATGATACCTGTCTGATAGAAGTCGGTTGGCTGTTGCATAAAAAGTCTGATACAGTCTTTTTCATTTCATAGTCGACTGAACAGTCGTCCTTTTGGAGACATTTTTGTAGGGCTAAAGGCATGAAAATTGCACTGCAAGAAATCTGGAATTTACTGTGTGTGCTCTGGTCCTTCCATTTAAGGGTATTCTACTTCTGCTTGATATTGTTAACGTGAGTGTGTGTACGTCACAATCTTTACAGAGCTTTTCCACATTAATGGTTTTGGACAGGCAAGCATCCTCATAATCTTCACCATTCTATGATGATTTTTCATTAATTTACATTTTACTGCAGCTAAAAACAGGACAATGGCATATTGATCTGATTTGGACATATTTGGTAGCACCTATATCATTGATACATGTACTACATGTTTCATATGCAAGTCTAAGTGCAANGAAAATTTCTGAAATTTTTCGGGAAGGTTTGTTTATTAGGGAGATCGATGCCATTAAATTTTTGTAATTAAAGGTCGAAGGGGTGGGGAGATAATGGGGTCGTATGTAAAATGGCAAAATTAAGCTTTTTGCCATTTTATAATAGTTAAACATATAAAAAATTTTTAAAATAAAATATGATAATAGTTGGCACCACCAAAATTTTAAATGTTGCCGAGAAAGTTGAGCGACTCGTTGCTGGTTGATTCGTGATACGTAGGTAAACACGACCCGCTGTTAAATACTTTAATATTTTTCTCACCGCCGTCATCGTCCTTTATTTGTTTGCTTGTCTCAATACGCTCGTTTGAACTTTATCTTCGACTATATTTTAAACTAAACTCGCTTAGTTCCGTTTTATTTAACGTATAACGAGTTCCTCGATGGATAAACAATGAGGAACGCGCTAGTTTTTCTCTTCGGATCGGGCGAAAAAGCCGACGTTGCGTATGCGCCACGGTGCGGAATAAATTGACATTAATGCTCGTTCAGGTTCTAGACGTTTGTAGGAATTATCGTCGGTGACGTTGCCTACTTGGCAACACTAACTCGGCGGTCAGCTGAGACGATCGCAAGTGAAGGCGAGATGTTGTTTGAGTGTTTACTCGTCGTTTCCTTTCTAGGAAGCCGGTGTCGTTCGTCGAATGTGGTAGAAATCCGGGCCAATTTCTCTCAGGAGTACGACAATGCTGTCCGAAGCGATCGACAGATCACCTATTGGTATCGATACCAGTTCGGCCGCAATCAGGCAAGTACGCCCCCTCTCGGTACAATAACACTTCCGAATGAGTTATTGACCGTACCCGTTGGGGTACGATTGCGAATGTGATGTCGCCGTTGGGACCTTAACGAGCCGGAGCGCCGCTAAGATTATGGCGTTTAACCATATAGTCATGTGACTATGTCGGCTTCGAGTAGCCCACCCGACTGTTGGTGGTGTACTTTACGATATATAGTTTTAGGGGGTGCGGGGGTTCGATCCCACGTGGGCGCCGAGGTGCGAGCGATAGCTGGCTATGGTGTGCGCGACTACCTGCGGATCTTGGATTGAGGCGAGCGACGTGGAGCACGAAGAAAAGGCAGTAGTACCAGTCGAAGGTGTTTTTAGTTGGTACGGGTTAATGCATTTTTTATATATGTGATGGGCACCGATTGCCATACCCGTAACGACTTGCGGGCGAGCGTGACGGTGACCGGAACTGCCGGCATTAAGTTCCGTGTTCGGAGGCGATTATCCGACAAAGAATTGCGTGTCGGACGTTTCTTCAGTTTTTACTGACAAATATTGTTAGAATGTCAAATAGCCCTGTCGTGCAGTGTGTTGAACGTGCGACGGGGTTAAGAGAGCATGTAGCGTGGCTATATAGCGTCCAGAAGTAGGTTTTAGGTCAATTTGGGGATTATATCTGGTTGATGGTCACATTTAGAGGTACGGTTCCTTTGACTATTTTTGCTCCTACGGACATTCTCTACATCTCTGTTAAAGTCCCAATGGCGTCATTTACATCTGCAATCTTATTTTGTGTCTTACCCTTCCTCTCTCCTCTTTTGGTCGGCAAATGCAATTAACTGCACCTTTTGGTAAAAAAAATTTGTGGGTTGGACTGCTGGCATCGCCAGTTAGATGTTGAAACACTGTATCGCTACATCGGGGTACTGGTGTATGTTGAATAAATTTTTCTGTGCAAAAACTTTTGTGGGTGGTAAAATACTTTTATTTGAATTGTCCTGACCAAAATCTGGTATAATTTGGTTGCTGCTGGAATACGATGAATTGTTATCAATGTCTCACTGTTGGAAAAGAACTTTTCAAATGTCCTTTATCGATATCTTCCTTCTTTCTTTCACTCCTGATATTTGTTTTATTTATAAAAGAAGTGGGAAATAATGTGCATTTAAACTTCAAGTATGAACCGCAATGATTCGAGTGGAATGTCGATTTGAAATTTGCAGATAGAATTATAGTTTCAATAAGAAGTCGTTGCAATTATACAAAATGTTCTAGAAATGTTTGCAGAAGAATTTGGAACATTTGTAATGAAAGTTGATATGAGTTGTTGTTAAATGACTCTGTTCAATAGTTCAAAAATAAAATTATTAATGACCTTTAGCCATGTGGAGCATGAGTAGTTTTATTTTTGAAAATTAACTCTAAAGATGAACAAATAGAGATCTGAAAGTCTTGGTTGGAAAAATTAATTTATTAACTTTTTCGACTGAGTTAAGCAGCATCAGGATGTGAATTTATTATGATGAAATATAATAGTTCTTTCCCAGATAACTCCAATATTCTTGTAAAGTATAATATTTTAATACCATTTTCATAAGAAAACTGTCAATTGCATTCTTCCTGTTTCCCTTAAAACATCTGCTTTTGATTGCTGGAACCTCAAATCCAGTATATTTTCCAAAAATTCTTTATGAATAAATTCCTCCTTAATATGTGCATGTGGCAATTTCATTTTCCAGGATAAAATGTGTATTGTTCTTATGTGTGTAGTAGCTTTTATGTTCCTATTTGTCAGATATTGATATTCCTATTGTTTTTAAGTCTATAAAGCATCTAAGTTTCCAGACACCTTTGTAATGAACTCTGAAATTTTCACTAATAAATTTTTTCAGTTCATTTACTACTATATTAATTAAAACTAAGTTTCTCTTTTTTAAATTACTTTCAAATATATTAAACTCTCTTTATGTTCAACAAATAAATTGAACTTCATTATGTTCAAATCTACATTTATTCTGTTTCTAAATTGTTAATTCTGTTTCAATGTGTTTGTTTTTTGTTTCTAAATTTATTTATAAGAATTTTTTACCGTATGTAATTCTGACTTGATTTTTGATTGCTGTTGCACCCTGGCTTTAAAATACATTTTTTTTTTTTTCATTGAGGGTATTGACTGAACATGATGCAATTTTAAGGAAGTTATTCAGATTAATGGCCAGTCAAATTTTTGACTGTTCTTTTGAATCAGTGACTTAATACAGGTATACCTCGACTTACGTCGTTTCGAGTTACGTCGTTCCTGATTATATGTCGTTTGTCAAAAAAGTATATGGAAAAATAAAAATCAAGTTTAAGCCATTTTATTCATCTGTCCGCCATAAATATTGAAGTCGTAATATCACTATAAAAGCGTTTAATGCACATAAAATCATATTAAAATATATACATTTACAAGTATGTACTATATTTACAATACATGCATTTGTAAATTTAGATTACTTTTTTCTGTACTATATTAAAAACTAAAATTTATTTGTTTTAAGCTTAAAATAGATCCTTATTAACCATATATTATTAAAAATGCATTAATAAATAAAATACAGAACTGGGAATGATAATTTATGGTTTAGCCTAGTGACAAGTAGATTTGGAGATAAGTAAATTCGACTTACGTTGCCTCTCCTGAAACCAATTACCGACGTAAAGCGACGTATACCTGTATAGAAGAGAGACAATACATTTTATTTTGCATTTGTCAGTTTTATTTGCTAGTTTGTTATTCAAACTTAAAATATTACAATTCTTTAGGGCCCACCTTTGGCTGAGTGGATAAAATCACCAAACACTGAAAATCAATTGTAAGTTTGCAGTTTTGTGCTTTGCCATAGGGTTGGCAGAGTGAATTTTTCTGGGTTTTTTTCATGTTCATAAACCCTAAATAGGGATAAGTTTCCCATAAAAAGTCCTCCTGGGAGGCATCGCACCTTGCAGATTGCTTATCTGTTGCATTGCCTTATCCCATTGAATTATTTTATATAAATGAAAACCTGTTTGTTGAGTTTATAATTGCAAGTTAAAATCAGTAGATAATTCATACCATCTCATAATCTGCTCTCACTGTTAAATTGACTTTCAAACATAGCTAATCTATTGGTTATTTGCATGAATTATAATGGTTGTCTGGTAATGTTTATTGCATGTGATACGTTAATATATAAGAACATTCAAAATATTTTTTAGGATAAATATTTTCAGATTGTTTTTTATTAATTATTAGAAGCAATTTCAATTTGAAATGTTTAAATTTGAATTGTCTCTTATAAATAAATTTTTAAAAAGAAAAATCTAGGATGAAATATACTTTTGAACATATGTTTTTAGAAATTTATTTATAATATGAAATTTTATGGAAAATATACGAAGTCACAGAACTTCTACTTGATTTGCATAGCTGTAGGCTGGGAAGTAGTTTATAAAGAAAGGTTGACTTCGCCAATGTTGATAATTTTTCCTGAGATAATGAAAAGGACAACAAGGAAGACGTCAATATTTTTATTTGTATTAGTCTTTACTATTTGTATTTTTTACAATATGTTTAAAATTGAATTGCCTCTGTCGTGTTGTTTATTGTTGTCAACATATAGAAATCAAATTTGTATTAAATTTGAATGTTTTAAATTTGGGGGTAATATCTTTAACAAACTATTCAAAAGTATATAAGATTCAATGAAATTCAATAACTTCTTTTTGCTTATAACAGCATTTCAATCAATTTTTGTTTCCTAAATATACATTCAGAGAAACATTTTTCTTCTATTTTTACAGAATTCGGCTATCAGGGTTAAGGTGAACAGCATTAATGCAACGAAAGGAATTCCCATTTTATTTGTTGTTAGACAGCAACAGGCAGTAATTTCATGGCAAGTTCCACTTGTTTTGGAAAATATGTAAGTAACTTTATTACAGTATTTTAATTATTCAATTTTTAAATATTTAATTATTTAAAATTATAAGAAAAAAATTTAGCAATGAGTTGCCCAACTTTCCTGGAAAAATTTGGTGGCACCATTTGTTACGGTATTTTATTAAAAGAACTTGTTATATTTTTAACTATTATAAAATGGGAAGAGGCTGTAATTTTGAGGGTCAGGATGATTTTTTAAGGAGAATCATTATTAGCATTTACAGTTCTTTTTTTTATAAAAAAAAACTGTAAATGCTGATAATGAGTACAATTCTCATTAAGTCTGATCTTACTGGAGATATGCCTGACCCCCCCCATTTATCTCTCCACTCCCTCGACCTTTAATCACCAAAATTTAATAGTATCAATTTCCCTAATAAACAAACTTCCCTATAAAATTTCAAAAATTTTCAACAAATAGCACAGGAGTCATTAAACTTCAAACAGGGTAAGCAAAATCATGCCATGCATGCACACACACATACACACACACTAACATCTAGACATATAGAAATTACCCCAAATTTCTTTGCATTTCTTGACGTTTTAAGTCCAAAAATATAAAATATCAGGAGGGGGGTCATTTTTTTACCAGATGCCATACTTTCCCTATGTATAATAGTCAGGAAAGTAAAAATGTTATATTCAGGAAACAAAAGAAAAATTTTTAGTCAGAAGTGTTTTCATTCTTTTAAAAGAACATCCTTTGTTTTAAAACTGAAAAATTATGTTAGAATGAATTCAAAAAATTTAAAATTTAAAATTTCAGCTTATCATTAGAATTTGAACTTTGTGCTTTATTC
>NW_019384739.1:113322-273438 GCF_000671375.1 Centruroides sculpturatus | reverse complement strand
GCCAAACAGAAAGTCCGTTGTTTGCAGCGTCCGTTATTCGAGGCGTACGTTATACAAGGCACCACTGTATATTAAAAAGTGAAACATTATGTATATTGATTTCTAATGCAGTCGAAATTTATATTTATTGAAGTTCTGTTCATTCAATAATATAGCTAGTTATGTCAAACTTTTGTGTGCTATTGTTGAACGTAAATAATTTTTAATCTAATTTTGAGAATGATTGTTTCCCACTAACAATGGACACAGGAAGGATTAAAAGAATTCTCAATAATATAAAAACATTTAGAAATTTTCAATTAAATTATTTTTGTCAATATAATTTAAAACTATTAATTGATGATATTTTCTTTTTTAATTAAAATATTTCTAACAATTAAAAGTTGATGAATAAATTGAATGACTCCATATCAGAGTTGCTATCAATTTTCAATTCTGTATGTACGTACTGACAATTTTTCTAAAAATAACTTCAGAATCATTATTGGCTAACAGTGGAATATCATGTAAAATCTCAAGTAATATATCATAATTTTGATTCAAGTGATCTGTTAAAAGGAGATTCTACTGCAAAATTAAATTAATATTTATTAATTAATTTAGAACAGCGATTCCCAACCCATGGTATGTAATAGGTTGTTTAGGGGGTACAGAAAAAGTTAGTTATTATGGCAGAAAAAATAATATGTTACGTATCACAAATTAATAGTATTAAAAAATTATTAGGAAAAAGTGTTCTTTGCAACAATCACAAACTTTATTATACATTTCAAAATGCAAAAATAGAAATAAAAACTTATGCTGTCGATTGTACAGTGCAGCAGATAAATAAATGTTGCGCAGTCGGTCAATGGTAGTGGGGATACCATTATGTGTGATTAGTGATTATGCTACAGACTTTTGACGGTGGGGTGTGTTACCATTATTATTATTATCTCTCAACAATATCCCCACGTGTTGTTTGAAAAAAGTATTTTTTTGTTTATAAAAAGTATTTTTTATTGTTAACAAGGAAAAAGACCTAGCTAGTTTCTCCAGATTTTCTCTATAAGCTGTAATTTTTTAAATTTTTTATTCAGTATTTTTATTAATTTTTTATTGACAAGACTATGTCTTGTTTATAAAATCGTACTGTCTGCTATGTTACCAGCTTAGAGTACTGTACATGTCAAAAGTTGCAATTTGGCACAAAGTATTAGGTGCCCAAATCATGCACGTATAAAAAAACCAGACTTGTAGGTACTCGGGACCAAGAACTGAGTCAAAATAAAATTTAAAATGGTGACACTCTCTACAAACAGGAGGATTTGCACATGCGTTGCTCGTTGGGAAGTTGGAAATTCCATTGGGGTACGCTAATGAAAAATGGTTGGGAACCACTGATTTAGAAGATTCTGGAAGAAAAGCAGAAAAACTGGTCATGACTAATCATGGTTATATCTAAATCAATAGTTCTGGAAGTGAAGATTGGATGGAAGTCTGGATAGTGTAACTGGTAACATATCTGCATGGTGTGTGACAGTTGTGAGTTTGAGTCCCACTCTGGGCCAATTCTGTTCTTCCAGAACCTTCTAAATTAATTAATAAATATTAATTTAATGTAATTATATAATAATAAATTATATATAATTATATAATATTTAATATAAGCATATATAATAAGACTAATATGCTTAGGGTACTGGGGTATATAAAGTTTCTTTGAGAGAGGACTGATTTTGCTAAGAACTTCAATATATTGGTTCCATCACAAGGTCATTCAAAATAAGACTAGCCAATCACAAACATGACATTGACAAGAAGAAACAAAACACTACCCTAGCCATGTATGCAATGGATAACAATGTGCATGCCTTCTTCAACAAGGCTACGTTGTCAAGAGATCAAAACACTCCAATTCCATCAAGATACTAGAAGCATTGGAAGTATTTAAATCTGACAAAAAGGGCCACTACATAAATTTCAAAGACAAAAAACAACTATCATATGCATGGCAGTCCTTATATGATCATGTGACCAACTATGATGTAACAACATGAAGTAGGGATAGTATAATGAAAAGTTCTCGGTTATATTTATATAATCTTTAAGTGTTTACTTTTTACTTATATATTGTTTGGTACTGTACCTCTATTTACTTTTATATTTACTGTTACTTCTATTTTTATGTATTTTAAGAGTTTATTTTGTTTAATTTTTCAAAAAAGTCATTTTTCTATGTAATCATTCCGTCATTGAATATATAGACCTGAAGAACTCCAATTTCAGATAAAAAATTTGTCGACTAACAAAAGTACTTTAACAAATGCACGTATCTATAAGCCTTTTACTGGTGCGTGTTTCATCACACTAAACAATAAAGTTACAAACGTTTTTGAACTATTACGGTTCTTCTTCAGGTAATGATCCCCTAACAGAATGTGCTTCGATTCAAAGTTGTTAAGAAATACGATCCGGAACGATGACCCAACCCAATGACATCAATATGGACTTGCACGCTACGCTTGTGTATTATCGTAGAGATTTATCTAGTAGGGTCTGCCAGGCCATAGATAGAGCGATTTCATCTTTATAGTTAATGCAATTACACTCTTTAATTGTATTTAGGCATATGTAGATTGCTTCCAGCCATCTGAGATGGTTCATTAACTATAATTGCATTGTCTCGGTTTCCTCAGTTCAGATAGATACTCAAAGTCCCGAAATTCCATAGGTGGTTATCTATATAATAATTTCCCTAATTGTATTAATATTTTAAACCGTTTGACTTTTTGTATGTTTTTTAATTGGTTGATGATTGATTCTATCAACTAATTTGTTGCTTGTTTGATTGTATTAACTTGATTCTTTACATATCGAAAATTAAATAAAGAACAATATGTTAATTTAAGCGTACAGAAACGTTGCTATTGTTCCAGCAAAAATCTTATTTTCACTTTACCGAGTGCCTAGTAGGTAATTTGCAGATTACCTAGATAATCTGCATACTACCTAGGTAATTTGAGAAATAGAACAATTTTAGCAACTTTAACAGATCACCCTAGTTAATCTGCAGATTAGCTAGGTAATGTACACATTAACGACTTTCGAGCTTTAGCGGTAACATATATATTAAAAACTTAAAGACTTAATATGTGACTATTTTTTACTGAAATTACTAGTAAAATATATCAAATTACTGGTATATTTACTGATACATTTTTTTTAAAATGATTAATGGTAAACAGTTGTCTGATAAGATAATTCTTACTGTTTACTAATAAATATAATGGCTTTTAATAAATATAATTGTTATGTTGTGCTTTTGCATAATATATCTTTGTTTCTAGTAGAAAATTTATTAATAATACACTTTACATTTAAGCTTCTTAAATAACATTATATTAAAAAGATTAAAATATTCTGATATTTTAGTAACAGCCCTAATGAATCAAATCCAGTTCATGTGGAAATTACTCCTTCTCAGCCTCAATACTTCGAATATCAGTTTCCTCCTAATGTTGATGTTGTTCTTGTTCATGTCACATCTGATGATGATCAGTGTATGGTGGTTTCAGTACAGGATATTAAAGTAAGTATTTTTTAAAATTTTACTTAAATTTAATGCAGCTTGCTTATATATATATATACACATACATACATTTTTTTCATTGTAATAAATTGAGTTAATATGATGATTACAATTATTTGAAGATCATATTAATAGTAATATTTAAAATCCAGATTTATGTTATAAAAACCCATCAAATATATGTATGCACAGTATATATGTTATGAAAATCTTAAAATATGTAGAAAAGCCTGATATGTGTTTTGGAAAATAATTTTTTTTTTTTCATTTTTAGTTGGCAATGATTTGTATATTTAGAGTTGGGTTGCCATATGTTTCACAATATAGCTTGAACTTCATGCCAAATATCAGATAAGAGGAAGTAAAAAAACACTGAGTGCATCATTAATAGTTTTTTTATTTTCACTAGTATTTTCAACAAACTTATGGTCATCATCATCAGGCAAACAAAAATTTAAAAATAGAATACGATGTTCTAATGTAAGTGGAACACATTTTATTTAAATTAAAAATTATTATGAGCATGCTATAAAGTTCAATTATGCTAGATCTAACATCATGCACCATATGCAAACCCATGTTAAAGGTGTAATAGCTGTTATCATCTTCAATGCAAGTTCTTATAAACATTGAGTTAAACACCATCAATTTGGCAATAGGCAGAGCTGGTTTTTCATGTCGTAAGTTCACACATGTGCATGACATGGTTAGGGAATCTTTATTTCCAAGCACAACACTATGTAACGAGAGAGAGGTATCAGTAGTACAATCGCCATTACTCTATCTAAGACCCCTTTCCATATGCATTTGTCTTGTATTCAGGCAATATAACTTTCTCCTGTCCCTATCTCTGCTACCAAATTTGTGCAGATTCATCTGCAACAATTGGGATTAATTCTTCACCTTTGAAAAATCAGGAAACTGTGCTTTACCATTGGAAAATCCCATAACAGGGATGAACACAAATATGAGGTGCATTTGGGCCACAATGCTTGCTAGCCATTTAGCCGAGCAGCATAATTGACATGGTGAAAGGAAAATGCATAACAGAACTCACAAAAAAGGTGCTCAAACATAACTACAACCCATTATGGACTAAAACAATGCTACTCAGATTCTGCAACTGGAAACTCGTGTTTATATGGGAATCTCTCCTTACAACAACTTTGGAGCCATACATCATTTCCAAGCTTGACCTGCACAGTGTGTGGGTTGCCCTATACAAATGGTTAAATAGTGGCATATGTTTGCTATCACACCTTTTATGTAGATCTATATCCATGAATGCGCTGCATGATGTTACAACACCTAGTTTAATTGAACTTTGTAACATGTTTATAATGGTTTTTTAATTTAAATAAGATGTGTTTCATTTAAATTAGAACATGTAATTTATTTTTAAATTTTTATTTTCCTAATGATGATGATCAGTTTGTTGAAAGCACTAGTGGAAAAAGCTATTAATGACACACTCAGTCTGATTTTACTTCCTCTCATATGTTCCACATTTTGCTTCTGATTCTGATGTTTTATAGCACACAATATTACCTTTAAGAACTTTGAAAACAATAACTATTATTTGTTTAGGGTTTTCTTGAGAAAACTTTCTGCTCTTTTGCATTTCCATTATCCTTTATTTAGACACAAAAAATTAAAATTTTAATTCTAATTGACCAATTTGACTGACATTTGTAAAAAGAATTTGATGGTTTTGATCACTAGTTGGGTTTGCTGTTCTGCTGTACTACTTTAATTGGAATAATTGCATGCACATTATTTATGAAAAAGTTAATTTTGTTAGTAATCAACTACTGGAATATATTCATTAAAAAGGGAAATAGAAGAAAAAAAGAGAGAAATAATTTAAATTAGTAATAACACTGGGAAAAGAATTGCCTGAGTGAATGAAGGGAGATTAAGTTTTATTTTAATGTTGGAAGAGAACAACCCATTCATCAGAGATTTTTTTTATTAGATGCATTGTACTGTATCTTTTTAGATTGTTAGTTATCACATAAATTATAACAAAGAACTTCAGAACATAGACACCATTAGTGACTAATTACATTTGCTGTGCATTATTTGAAATAACTGTTGTACAGGTAGAAGTACTTATATAATTTTAACAATGTGTTTAGATTAATGACTGTATAATTATTTAAACATTGTATAATTTCAATTTTATGTAATTGATTTTAAAAAACAGGCAAAATTCTGGTGCAGAAGTACTGAAAACTTTGACAGAATAAATTATAATACATATATGGGGTCTGTTCAAAAAATAACCAAACTTTTTGAATTAGGCAAAAATGGAGTGCCCTGGTGTTGTGAAGTTTACAACACTACGTCTGTGATAACCAATTGAGTAAGCTGCTTTTTTGGATTGTTAATATCTCATTTCATTCCCACGTTATTGTTTTTTGAGTGAAAGGTGGTTTTTGCAATGTGTGATTTACAGGAGCAATGATGCAATGTGAAGTTTTCATGAAACAATGTGAAGTTTCTTATAAAACTATATGGAAACAATTCAATTTTTGAATCAAGCTTATGGAGGTGATGCTCCAGGTCATACGCTGTGTTACAAATGGTTACCTGATTCAAAAGTGGTCATCAATTAGTTGAAGACGACCCTTGACCAGGAAAACCTTCAACCTCAACTGATGACACTCACATTCAGAAAATTAGAGTTGTGCACTTTGAATTTCTGCCTTGAGGTCAAACAGTCAACCATCAGTACTATGCAGGTGTTTTGAAACAATTGTGTGAAAAAATTTGCAAAAAGAGACCAGAGTTGTGGCAAGACAACTCATGGTGCCTTTACCATGACAAATGCACCAGCTCACTGAGCCTTGTCAATTTGCCAGTTTTGTGCCAAAAATCACATGACTGTCCTTCCCAACTTCTCAACTTACCAGACCTGGCTCCTTGTGATTTTTTTCTTGTTTCCAAAATTAAAATCAGTGCTGAAAGGATGTCATTTTGACACAATTGATGACATTAAAACAAATTTGTCACAAACATTGAAGGACAGTCTGAAGCAAGCTTACCAGGACTGCTTTGCAAAGTGGAAACATTGCTGGGATAAGTGTGTGAATAGGGGAGGGGAGTACTTTGAAGGGGACAAGGACCAATAATCTGTAACTTGAAGAATAAAAATTAAAAAAATAAAGTTGGTTATTTTTTGAACAGACCTTGTAATAAAAATTCTGCTAACACTTTCTAATTTGGAAAAATTCTCACACTATTCTCTTTTTATAATGAAAATTTACTGAACTAATGTTTTAAATAAATATATGAGTATTTTAATTAGAAATGTAAGAGTCAACAAATTATCAGGTTATTGTTTTTATCAGTAAATTATTATTTTTAATCTAGGTTTCATTGACAGATAAATGATGATAAATATATTTGATATACTGTAATTTTGGTCAGATGTTTTTGAACAAGTGGGTGATGCCCATGGATGCTGAATGAACAAAGTGAAGTATGTCACTATGGAGTTTTTTCTGTGTGACTTCAAAAAAAATTGCGATGTTAGACCAATTTAAAAAAATTTTTTTTATTATTATTAGGTTACTTGATTCAGTTAGATTTGTCGTAATGATTGACTTAATGGACAATTCAGATTTCTTATAATATCTTTAATTTGAAATGTGAAATGCATTTTAATTTTAAATAAAAGATATGATAAGTCTGAATTGTCCATTAAGTCAATTGTTATGACAAATCTAGGTGTAAATGGATCAAGTAACCCATAATGATATCAACAGATTCTACTAGATAGGAAGAAATAACAATAATGTGTTTTTTGTTCTGGAATCTGAAATTTTGATGGAGAAAATCTGAAAGAAAAGTTTGTATTTTGTGATTTGAATGAAAATTTTTTTTCAGTTAGTATATGGAGATGCATTTCAAAATGGATCTGAACTTTGTTTGAGAATCGTCATTCAGATATAAGATCAAATTTTATTAATCCTTTGCATAAAAATAAAGGAAAGAAATGAACTAGTGGTTTGAATGATGCCAAGAGTATGTCAATATCAAAATCATCAGAAAAAATATCTACAGTTTTCCAATTTTTGTTTACATGTAAGGCCAGGAACACACATGCATAAAATCTAGCATAAACAGAAAGCGTAAAAATTTTTCTGAAATTTTGGCTGAAACATAATTGAAAAAAGAGTAGATCATTTCTCTACTTTTTATGCCAAAATTCCTCCAATAAAAAGAAGTCTGTTTTGTGACATCAAAGTAGACTCGTGGTTTTTATTCTAACAATGGCGGCAGTGAGGGTTAACTCTTACAATTGTGACGGTCTCGAAAAAGAGAAAAATTAATGAAATAGAGGAGTTTATCGAATCCATTCGATCACATCAGTGTCTTTAAAAAGTGTCATGTATAAAGACACTGTGTTTAGACAAAGTGTATGGACGCCATAGGTACTAAATTTCAAATAACAGATAGGTCCAGTAGAATCAATATATAATATTTAGATCACACGTTCTTTATTTCAATTTGGAATACAAGTCTATTAATTTAAATTTTCTAAATTATAGCAGAGTCAGTGGAGAAAAAATGGAAGGTACAAAGGGATAAGATATATGAGAGAAAAAAAATTAATAAAATGTAGCACTTAAGTGGCAGTGGTATTCTTGATTGTTAAATTTTAGTTTTGGAATTAACGAATTATTAAATCCATGTAAATCACATTCTCAAAATAGTTTCCTAACCTACCAACATCTCTTTTGGCATTTTATAATAAAATTATTTCTTAAAATCATCAATGATTGAGTGGAATACAACCATCAACAAATAACATCAGATAACGATGGTGCCATTTTACTAAATTACATATGATGATGTTACATTTCTGTTTCCTATTCGGCCAGAATTTTTATGGAAGTATGAGTGTTCTGGCATAAAAGTGTAAAACAGAAACTGAACTAAAAGCTGATTTCTGATTCAGTTTTCTGCCACACAATTTTATGCATGTGTGTTCTTGGCCTTACTCATGCAGACCTTGTTTATAAGTAGAACTTATTATACTGATGTAGTTCTGAATTAGCAAAAAGGAGGAGAACTTTGCCAAAAATAAGACAAAATATCTTTATTTCCATATTTATTATTTAATATGTCCTATTTATAAATGACGACTATGTGGATAATATGTAAACAAAATAATGTTCGTTGTGTACAAAAGTTATTTAAATTCATGTGTGATTTGTGTTCTACCAGTAGAACCTGAGGATGGCCTTTGTAAAGGTTGAAAACGTTTGTTTTTTAATAAATGTTTTTATTCCTCTCACTGAATTTTAGTTTTGGAAGTGCTTTTATATACATAGGTAGGCCATCATTTAGCCATGGAAAGTTATATGTAGTGCTGTTGAGATTCAGATCAAAGGCCAGTATTGGAATTCAAAATGAAAGTGAAATTAAAAAGTATTGTTTGGAAAGAAGATTTTTAAAATTGTTTTATCAAAATTATTATTATTATTGAAATTTTTGATGCAAATAGTCTATTTTGGGAATGAGAGAGTGAAGCTGTTGTGGGAATGGGTAAGTGAAGTGAAGTGATCAGGAACTGGGCTGTCTATGGTGACCAGGAGGTAAAGCTCCTAGTAAATAAATAAAATGATTATATAAAATATTTAAATAATACAAATACATATCTAATGCATAAATAAATATCAATGATTATACAATACATATACACGCTTGTCTAACCTAACTCCTCTCTGTATCATATACCCTTATGTATACATTAATAAATATGCTTTTGGTTTTGGCTTGAACTGCATCTTACTAGATACTTCTATGTCATCAGCAAACAGTTTGCATCCATATAATTTATACATTGGTAATTTCTGGCATGCTGGTAGATGGTTATTTTCTCAATTATTCTTCTTTTCCTTGGATTTCTGACAGTAGAAAAGAGTTTAGCATTCTTAAATTGTGGACATTTGCTGATACTGAGGATAGCACTGCAAACACTATGTTGTATTTTGTGTTTTTAACATCATACTCATGTTTTTTACTCTTTTGGGGAATTGCACACTGTGTACTTCTGTAGTAGCTGTTGCACTTTCATCATCTAACATGATTGGGATTTCATAGACTCTTGTTTAGGTCAATAGAGTCCTTCACAATTTGTAGAATGCCATTTTATGAGATCAGAAAATGGCATTCTACAAATGCCAGACAACAGCTGAAAATGTTAGAACTAATAAACATCATATGCTGTTTAAGATTCTGTGTAATATACTGGAAATTAGTCATAAAATAAAAATGACAAATCTTATTTATTTCTACACTTAGTTTACATAATTGGAATAGTTCATAAACACTAGAAATTGAATTATGGAGTGTGGCATGAAAGCAATGTCATCTTTAGTTTCAATTTTATTAATTATTATTTTTGAATTAAATTTAAGAAATTTTTAATAAAAATTAAATAAAATTATTGAACTTAATTCCTAAATTATTGTAATTATTAGTTTATGTCAGAATGAGATAGTGATCTGTCTGTCTGTCTGTCTTTAGCAAAAATTATTTTATATTAATTCTTGATAGTTAGCCAAACTATAGTCCAAATAATCTGGAAATTAATATGATGATTATAAAATATGTGGACTTTGTTGCTAAAGTATATCTACAATAATTTGTTAACAGAATTGAAACAGAAAAAGCAATATTTTAATGCTTGAGATGCAACTTCTAAACTGCATATCAGTAATTATCTTGCTTTTGATTGCCATACCAGAGGCATGGGTTTATGATAGGATAGGTTAGATGAAGGTTTATTCTCGTTCTTGCAGTTTTCTGTCAGATATATGCTTTCGTGAGTTATAAATTATGCCACCACAGGTTATTCACATAAAATTACAGTACTTTATGTACAGTAAAGTTTCAATAGAAATTATTTTTACATTTTAAGATAAATTTTCTAGAAATAAAATATACTTTCAATTGAAAGAATGTTTACTTTTTTCCTTAGTGTCCAATATTTGATTTAGACCGAAATATAGAATTTCGTGGATTGTATCAAACAATGTCAAGACAAGCAGGTATAACTGTGCAGGTAAGTGTAGTGTTTTAATGATCTTAATCAAATATGAAATGAAATTAAGGAGTTGCAGTGTTTTGGTATTGATGAGCCATTTTTTTTAGATTGAAATTGTGTAGCATGCAGCCTGGTAACAAAAAATGACAAATATTAATTTTTGACTCCTTAATTTTGTTTTTCAAATTTATTAATATATCAAACTAACTTTAAAGGAATTAGGAATTATACATTGAACATTTTTGAAGCTTTTTACTTCCTTTTCAGAATTAGTTTGAAATAATATTATTTTCCATTTACATTTGAATGCAACATGAAATTGGAATGTGTGTTGTAACATTCTGATAAGTAGGAGTTTTTAAAGAATTATAGATTTATAAAAAGAGGTGTTTAGTTTTTTTTTTTAACAGCCAAATCCATAGGTCTATTGCTGGTCCTACCTGCTTTTGATTTACTTTGTTCATGTGGGCAGTAGCAATGTGCATCTTTTTCATTGCTCAAAGTGTCAGCATTTTTTTTCACAAGTGTAAGTTTTTGAGCCTACTCCCATTTAATTTCAGTATTTTTGTTTACTGCTTAATCTGTAAGAATTGTAGTTTATGTAATTTTGATTACCATATATCCATTTAATGTTTTTTGAGATGAGTGTCTAGTGTCCAAAATGTATTGTCTATGTACTTTCTTTTGTGTATTTTGTCTAATGTGTATTTTTTATATCTTGGATTCTTTTGTTGGTGAAATGGAGATAATTTCCAATTTATTATTATAATATTGGCATTACTGGGAGGTATGTATTGTCTAATTATCTGTGCATGTTCTATGATTTTCATATATTTAAACTTTTCATACTGCTTTTTTTTTATGTTCATTTTAAAGTATTAGTACTTTGTAATTTGAAGTTTTGTCGTTTTGAAAATTTTTTGTATCCCTTTTATTTCACATTTAATTTAATGACAAAAATCCAAATAATGAATATTTTTTGACAAGACTATGTCTTGTTTATAAAATCATACTGCCCAATATTCTTACCAGCATAGAGGTATGAAGGAGTATATGTTGAGAGTTGATATTTGGCACAGAGTATTAGGTGCCCAAATCATTTGAGCATAAAAAATCCAGACTCGTAGGTAGTCAGGGGACCGAGAATCGAGTAAAAATAAAACAGAAAATGGCAATCCTCTTCTACAAACAGGTAAAACAGCCACCTCACCCCACCAAAGTCAGATAGGGGAGAGTACCACCCACAGTCATTCTAAGAAGTAAACTCTGACCTTAGGACTGAACACATAGTTTCTTCTATGTTAAATAAAATTTGTAATCTAATTTTGTAAATTTGGGAGTGCTTCAAATATGAAGTTGAAACGGTTTTATGTCGTTACAAGTGGGTTTTTTTAACATTATCTAGTATAGTAAAATCATGGGACTGATAAAAATTTAATGTTATATTAGGGTTGTCGTTACATCCGATGACATTATAATCGGGTTAAACTGTATATTGTTTGTGCAAAATAATAAAATAATTTTGGACGATACAATAGCTACGATTATTTTTTCAAAAACGGAAATTTTTGTTACGCGTCGACAAAAATTCAACCTGGGCCAATATGCAACGGAGAGAAATTTCAAAATTGGATAGGTTAATTCCATTGAAAATGCATCATGGATGACCTTGTTGTCATTGCCGGCAAAGATTGAATGGTCGTGCCCAAAAGCAGCGATACCAAAGAAGATTGGAGAATGAGAACGAGACCCACCTTGAGCATCAAAGTGATTCTGCTTAGTAGTGAGTCTCTGAGACAGTCTTGTCCCAAACACGGTTTTGCCGTTTTACTTGTTTGCTATACACTCTTAGGCTGTTCACTCAATTGCTATGAAACTCGGCAGTTAGGTTTATGTACTTCTAACTTAGATAATGTCATACATTCCACCCCAAAATATATATTAAATTTCTATATATCAATTAATTTTTATCTACATTTGATTTGCTAATTTACACACAGTGCCATCTATTGGCAAAATTTAACAAAATAATAAACTAAATATAATTCTTATAAAAAAGGATATATTTTAAAAAAATTATATATTATATAATACAGCTTGATCCTCATGCCAAATGTTAAATAGTGGGAAGGAAAAACTCGCTGAGTACGGCATTATTAATAGTTTTTTATATTGCTAACATTTTCAATGAATCTATATTTGTCATCGTCAGGTGAATGAAAATTGGACACAAAAATTCTAACGTGAATGGAACACACATTTAAATTTAAAATTTTTGAATTAAAAATCTTTATGAGCAAGCTACAAACTTCAATTATGTTCAATATTATGATGTGATGTGGCACATGCTTGGATTCAGATCCAGGTTAATGGTGTGACAGTTCATATAAATCACTGTTTAATCATTTATATAGGGTGACCCATATGTTAGGCAGGTCAAGTGTGGGAGTGTTGCACTGTTCTGTGCTTATTGTGAGGTTCATATAAAGATGAATTTTCGGTTGCCACAGTATCTGAGTAGTGTTGTTTGAGCTCAAACTTCTTGTAGTTCCTATGTTAAAGAAAGTCAATGGCCCGACCAATCAACAACAAGACTATCGATTCAGAAGTCAGTGGTGTCGAGGTTGCCTTGCATCATGATATGAATTATTAATGACATTGCTATTTAAATTACATTTCAATATACATGCAGGAAATATCCATCCACGTTTTTGATTTTTGGTATGTGCCACAGTTGAATTTAAATCAAATTAATTAATAAAAATCATGTTAATTGACATTCTCGTAATATAAATGGCATTCAAATATGTTTAAGTTAAGTTAAATGACAAAAATTTATTAATATATTAATATAAATTATATTAATAATAATAATTAATACTAGGTAGCCAGTTAATTATAACTAAAAATAATAATTAAAACTGGTCTTAAATAAAAATAAAATAAATTAATTGAAATTAAATCAATTGAAACATAATATTTTGGAAAGTGTGGATAAAGTACTTGCTGCCCATTTTGATTGATTTGGTTATATTTCATTTTGGCAGTCAGAGTTAAGTCTCTATTTATAGCCCTTCTTTGTAAAGTGTTAGTTTTGGTTTTGGTTGGCAGTGACAGAATATTTTGCTTTTAATATACATAGAATAAATATATAGATATAGAATAGATACAGATGAAATAATATATTGCCTTTATAGGTATTTTTATGCATGAAATACAGCTAAAAATATAAAAAAATGTTTTGTTTTGGGGTAGGGAATGGATTAATTCATTTTATATTATTTCTTACAGGAAAATTTGTTTTAGATTTAGAAGAACTTTTAGGAACAAATTAAGTTCAAAACCACAGGTTTGACTGTAGTTATTTCTTTGGGTTGTAAAGGTAATTTACAGTTTGATTTGAGAAACTCTGGTAAAGTTTTTGTTTAGTTTATCATGTGAAAATTAACATTGTGACAATGGTATTTTGCCAGGGCAACTCACTTTATTGGTGTTAGTTTTAAAGCAGGTCAACTGTATTTCTAAAAATATATCCATTTACATAGTGCATACAGTAAGGAAGATAAAATATTAAAATTATATGATAGTTTGTTTATTAGATTAGAAAATATTACAGTCAAACCTTGCTTAATGAGCATAATTCATTCTAGAATCTTACTCATAATGCAGAACACTCGTTAAGCAAAACAATTTTTCCCATATAAATTAATGTAAAATACGATAATGCGTTCCATGTTGGAAAAAATACTCAAATATTTTATGTATAATGTTTATTCAAAGAAAATTATTCAATATACATTGTTAAGGAGCATGAATCACCATCATCTTTTCTTCTAGCGCTGAATGAACCAACCTGGAATGCAAATTCGATTTGCAGAAAACAAAAAAAAATCGCAGATAATATGTGTGATAAACATGTCAGACAATATACCAAATTCTTGGGCTATGTAAAGGCTATAATTAAATATTTGAAATTAATTAATTTGACTAGAGGTAGGCAGTTATGCTGCCATCTCATATTAAATTTAATAATTATAAATAAATACGTTTTAATTTAGACAATTCTAAAATTTAATTTGTAATTGGTTATTAAATATAATATGAGATAGCAGCACAATTGCCTACCTCTAGTCAAATTGTTTAATTTCTAATATTTAATTATAGTCTCTACATAGCCCAAGAATTTGGCATATCATTTGGCGTATAAATATAAATATCAATTGAAACCCGATATCTTAAGCAAATATCATTTATCCAGAATTTAGCCCGATCATTTACGGCAGTTGTAGGTGTATTTGTTTGATGTATTTATTATATACCAGGCTATAGTTGTTGATGTTTATACATAATGTGTGTGTGTGTGAACACAAGTTTGAAAAAATGTGTGATCACTAGCAATACTAAGATACTAATGGAACAAGTGCTAAACACAGACTGATGGAGAATCTAGGACTTCCCCTCTCCTTGTCACTTGTTATGCAAAACATTGCTCATTAAGCAACTCATTGTTTTTACAATTTGCTTTGCTTGTTATGCAAATTACTTGTTATGTGAGGTGCTCATTCAGCAAGGTTCCACTGTATAGCTATGGATATACTGTATATGGAAGTAGAAATGTCATATTTTTATCTTTGCTTTGAAAGTTCTATTTTATTTTATTATAATTGACAGTTATCATATTCAGCCTGATAGAGTTGTAGAAAACATGTATTAAAAACTTAACTGAACATATGGATGACACCTGTGACCATTTGGTTGATGCTTCTGTAGGAATACCAGAGTAAGAGAGAGATTGGGAGATTTTTTTGAGGGAGAAGAATTGAAACTCCACATGTGAAAGCTTTAGTGCTATACATGTGAGACAAAGAAATTTTGAGAACAAAGAATATCATCTACTCTTAGAAGTGAGATACTCAAAGGTTATGACATATTATCTTGCATTTGTGTTCTGTCTTTTTCATCAGTGTTTGAGTTAGTATTGAGAGTTTGTGCACAAAATATGAAGCTGGGGTAAATTTTGAGTTCTGTTTAGAAAGATAGTTGTTACAAGACTTTGAGGAAGGTTCTTCTTTTACTGTTCTCCTAAAAGAACTTTGACTATAAGAAATATTTTAATCTAGACTATGTAAAGAATTTTAAAATGTCAAACAAAGAAAATACTAACTTAGTTTTTTCCTAGTTGTCTTCAAAATGGATAAATAATTTACTAAATACAAATGATGCATCATTTCTATCAGTAGCAACAGCAAGTGCAATAGCATCCAAGCTAATACAGCTGAACTTGGTTATAATGAGCATTAGGGATCTGGCAAGATTTCCTCATTATAATCATTATACTCATTATTTTTGTGAAGAGCAAAAACTAGGGGAGAATAGGCAGCTGCTTTGGGTGCAAACATGTAGGGGCACCCCACGAGCAGTAAAATTTGTATCTATGCCACTGATTAGTAAAATCTGTCTATTAATTTTTTTATTCTAAAAAAATTATGTAAAAACATTATATAATTATTAATAAAAATACAGTATAAACTATGGTATAATTAATATTAAACAATTTGTTTTTGTAATTAACGATAATAATAATAATAATTAATAATATGCCCGATTTCAGTAAATCTTTTTATCTACAAATCTTAAAATTGATGATTGCTTTATTTTTCCATAATGTCAGTACAGTTGAAGATAACATATAAAACTTTCTTACACACTTTTATGTTTTTAGTACCATGTTCTAACTAGTGAATAATTTCTAATTTTTTGTAAATTGAGAGAAATTTTCTTTTCTTCATAGACAACTTTCTCATAGAATGGTTTGTTTTTAACTAGAATATATTGTAATTTTACAATCGTTGTGATGATTAGGTAAATTGACAAGTAAGGCCAGAAGCTATTCAAGAAAAAGGAGGATGGTCTCCAAAAAGAAAGGTAAGTGATGAATAGGCCTGTAATCGATGCAAGTCTTGAAACTAATTATTCAGTGGTAATAAAACTAAGTAACCCTATCAGTTTTATACCTTTCCAGAATTCAGTATTGCATTTCTTCCTACTTGAACGATTAAGAATATTTGTATGTTTGCATAATTACTGAAAATATGCTCAGTATATCCATGGAGTACACTTGTTATAACCGTGAGAAAATGTATGGAAGTATGCATAAATTAAAATGGTTACGACATTTTGCCCATTATAACTGTACTCATTCATGTTCATTATAACCGAGTTTGACTGTACTTAAGCTAGTCTAGATCCATTTCATGGAATGAAAAGTGATGTATCTTTAGCTTTCTGATTGGTCAATTTCTTGTATCCAGGTAGATAACAGACCATTTTGGACTACAAAGGGTCAAATTCAACACTGTATTTTATTTGATCAAAGAAAGTTAATTGCACCTTGAAATGCCTGCTTGTATTTAACTATTGTTTTTGAATTCTTGTAAGTCTGACACACGAAAGGAGATCTAGTGCAGAGATTAAGGTTATTTAAAACTTTTTTTCCTCTCAATGAATAATTTTATTCTTTCCCATTTTTATTTAGTTGTTGTTCTAGTTTTTATGAGCATTAGAATCAAAGCTTGATCCCTTGATTTGACACTTTTATTAAATTTTTAACATGTGAGCTTGAGTCTTGTTTGGCCCTCACATATCTATATTTAGCAATGATTTCATGAATATTGCCAAATTAAACCAAAATCCAATAAAAAAAAATGTAATGTTTAACAAAAGCTAATGTTTTCAACAGTTTTTGGCTATCATCATCAGGTTGTGTGTTAGTGTTCAAGTGTAGGACATAACATCAAACATCAATCGTAAAATGATGGCAAAGGGCTGTCTGGTTAGTTGTTGCTATAATGATGTAGAAAAATTAAAACAGAACCTCAAATAAAGATCCCAGGCCTGATGTAGGGTGTTTGTATCTTTTAAATTAATCATTAAAGCTTTATATTTCAAGGTGTATATTACTATTATTTTTAAAGATACAAACACTTTACATCAGGCATCTTTGAATTCCCATTTTAATTTTTCTTCATCACTTTAGCAATGCCCCAATCACAGTCCATCATCATCATTTAAAGATCAATGTTTGATGTTATGTTCTGTTTTGAACACTGTAGCACAACCTGATGATGATAGCTGAAAGCTGTTGAAACCAGTTGTTTTTTTTTTATAAATATTATGATTTTGATGGTGTTTTATAATTTATCCAGTTTTTGTGGTGGTTATATTATAGTAATGTTTTCACATAAGTTTACAATATTGAAAATGGATTATTAATGCTTACATTGCAAAGAAACTTTGTTTTGATTTCCTTTTTCTCAATCTTAAGCCTGACATTTTGCAATTAGTAATCAATTATTTTTATTATTATTCAAGGTTGCTTGTTTTGGAATAATAAAATAAAATATATGCAGTGGTTTCCTATTGTTCTGTTTTTTTTTTTTTTGTTATAGCTGATTTCTAACAAATAGATTTTTTTTCGAAAAGTAATTTACTATTTTATAGTTTTTAATTCATTACAAGGGTAGGCTGAAATGTAATGCACACATGCTTGTAGAACATGAACAAAAGCAAATATCAAGATTGTGAAAAAAGTACATTAAAGTACAATTCTTAAGCTTCAAAATCATATATTTATTTTTTAACATAGTCACCGTTAAGGCTAACACATTTCTCCCAACGTGTAACAAGTTTTTTCATTTCGTCACTGAATAAGTCTTCTGACTTTTCTCGAATTCAGCAGTGGATGAGCATTGTCATGTTGCAAGATTATTGGCGCCAGGTGATTATTTGATGTGTTAGAGGCAGCCTGGCGCCAATAATCTTACAACATGACAATGCTCGTCCACACACCTAGCACGCAACTGGAGAGGCTCTGTGAAACCTGAAGTTTGAACTGATTCCATGCCCTCCTTATTTCCCCAATCTTTCGTCTTGCAATTTTTATTTTTTTTCCTCTACTCAGGAGAGACCTCAAGGGTAATTATTACACCTCGGACGGTGAGGTAAAGGCAGCTGTCAAGTCCTGGATTCGAGAAAAATCAGAAGACTTTTTCAGTGACGGAATGAAAAAACTTGTTACACGTTGGGAGAAATGTGTTAGCCTTAACGGTGACTATGTTAAAAAATAAATATATGATTTTGAAGCTTAAGAATTGTACTTTAATGTACTTTTTGCCCGATCTTGATATTTGCTTTTGTTCGTGTTCTACAAGCATGTGTGCATTACGTTTCAGCCTACCATTGTATATACATGTTTGGGTATTGAAGAATAAAATAAAAATGATGCTAATATGTATGCATAGGCAAGGCTATTGGAAATTATTATGAATTTTAGTGGTTTACTTGTATGTAATTGAATATGACAAAATAATAATAATGTTCAAACAGTTTTTAAAATTGTTAAAAAATAAATAAATAAAATAAACTGTTAATGAACCATTTAAGTTAACCATTCAAGTATTCTAGTAATTCATTAGCATTACTAGAATACGTGAATGCATTAACATTGCATTCAAATAATCTTTACAAATTAAAAAAAATAATTCTGCGATGACTGAGGAGAAAAATAAACAATGGTACAATTATACATCAAAGACACACTTTCTTTATTCTCAGGAATTGTCAGATACAAACAAATCTTCCCTCTGCATAAACTGCTGACTTAATACTTGAATGGTCTCTTAAGTATATAACAAGTGAAACATTTAAATTTGAAATGGACAAAAAGCTTAAAACATGCTTTTGTAAAGTTTTCATTTGTATTTTTAAATTAAATTAATTTTGTTATTATGAACTGTTAATTTTAACATAGAAACAATATTTAAATTATTTTATAATTAATTACATTTTTAAGCGAAAAGAATTTCAAGAAGGAAGATTTTATGTTGTACTTCTGTTGAAACCAACCAATGCTGATTGTTTAGGAGTGTCTTTAAATCATCCAGGTATTTTTTAATTATTTTTTTATGTATGATGCAATTTTATTATAGTATATATGAAAAAAATAGATTAAAAATGTCTAGGTTAACAACTGCTATTATACAACTGGTTAATATTAGACAAAAATAATATTGAGTGGGGAGGGTGGTGATTAAGTGATAGGAGTCCAATAAAGAATTTATATACGTCATTTACAAAACACACAGATTTAATATATAAATGACAAAACAGTACACAGTCTATGACTAATACAAAGAAATATTCTATTCCTGAATTAACCGAATGCCTCCTAACTTTAAATCTAGAAACTGAGAGAGAGAGTTTACATAATTAAAAAATAATACCTCTAGCTATTCAGTCTGGTCAATATGGACTGGGTTGTTAGTTATGGACCTCAGCTACGTTGATGGCAGGTTCTAGGCCCATCTCTTCCTGTGAACTGCTGCCTCGAAAAGTGGGAATATGCCCTTTTTTATTCATATATTCCTCCAATCAAATTTCACAATTTGAATCATCTGATGGGATGAGATGATGTGTCACTCTGTTAGATGGTGTGAGAAAATTAAGATAAGATACAATCGAAGGAAGTTTAATTTCCCCTTTTTCCATAAAAGTAAAAAGTGTCATCAGTTTTTGACAGGATGTGGCTTTAAATTTGTGACTTTTATCACATTGATTAAACAAAAATATTAATAAATTTTATCAATCTTTCGTTTTAAAAACCTCAATAAAATAAAGATTTAGGTATTAGAAATTTATCCTATGAATAAATGGCCTGTCTAGATCTCCACATCATCTGTGCCATCAAGCACATTCTACGTTGAACACTTTTTAAACTCACTAGCGATGACTTCTCTAGAAATACTTTTTCATACTTACAAAAGTTTGTGGAAACTTATCTATGGAAGTTTCTGGCAATATTTTTCCAAACTTTCAACTATGTCTGTAAAAGGTGTCACCTACTTTATTGACTGAATTAATGACACCAATTCTAAGCAAAAGGACATTTTTTGAACCACAAAAATTCAAAGAAAGGTTGACTTGCAATCAGGTAAGTACAGTAATTAAAAAGTTGGAAAAGCAATAGCATATGTGCATAGTAAGTCAAATGCTGTTTTACTTTGTCAATGTGCCATACTATAAGGGATGTGCAGGTGAGGGAATTTGTACAAAGTTGGTCAGGGAAAGTCATGGAAGTGCTTCCTTATATGCCTTTGTGCAATGTTTTGCTTTGTTAATAATATCTTTTGTTATGGTACAATGTACTCAGGACAGTTGCTATCAGCCAATTTATTGACTTTCACTGCAATTATTATGGACAATGATTTTTCTAGTTGTGATTTATTTACATGTGTCTTTTTCTTACCATACTATCTTTTCCTTAAGCTTTTTGGTGCACATTTACACATACACATTTATATATACAGTAAGACCCGCTTAATGTGGGAGATACATTTCTAGATGACAAAGTGCTAAACAAAACAGCATTAAATGAGGTCATTTTAACACAGAGTAAATAGGGAAAGTGGAACACGCAACCAAAAATAAACAGATTTTAAAGTTATTTTTATATTAATATTAATTTGTATAATAATATATGTTAAATAACACAAATATATGCACGCAGAAATGTAAAGTTAATTTTTTGTGATGAAGGTCTTGGCTTTCCTGAAATTCTTGTTTTTTGCAATAAAGTTGTGTAGTTTCTTTTGTAATTTTTTTTCCTTAAGCAAATATTGGTAGCAGAAGATTGCATCCAAAATGCCTCATTTTGCTTTTGTACTCCTTTCAAAATCTGGATCATTCACTACAATTTGATCAACGATTTTGGTTATCATTATCAAACTTTTACTAAGGAAATCTGTAGAGAAATTCTTTGGGTTTTTTGTTTACAGAATTACTTCAGTTCTGCATGAATTCCTTGTTCTGCCAGTTCTTGAAGGTCGTCGTCGGTGAGAATCTTACCAAAGATGGTTGGTAAGGCTCTCACAAGTAATCTGCACTAACTCCTCAATATCCTGCTTGTCTACATCTCCTAGTTCTGCTGTATCAATTAGGTTAACCAAATTGTCAACCTAATGATATAACCAGTGGTAATATTCAAAATATTTAACAAAGGATTTGCTAACAGAAAATTTTTCCTTGACAATTTTTTTTTTTTTGTTTAAATAGTGCATTAGCAACATTAGCTCAAAAACTGACCTTAAGATACCCATATAAATAAAAATGATATATATTACACATGATGATAAAACTGACATAACTACGTGGTAAGTCACGAACACTGACAAACAAAATGGAAGTTTTGGTTAGAAATAAATACAATACTTTTTCTTGCGATATATCTAATAATAGACAGATGTCACTGTCTCTCGAAATACAATATCTTTTTATTTCGTTGTCGATAGCCCGACATGTGTTCTGCAGCCATCTTGTATTTTCTCGCGCGTGTGGGATTGTGGGATCTCTCTTATGACTGGACCTAGTTTCAAGAACTCTCTTGAGTCGATCATGATTGAACCTTGTTTCAGTCAAGATTGAAACAGTCGAGGGAAGTTGCACCAAGGCGAACAGGGTATTAAGGCTCTAGTTTAGTAGTGTTACAGAGTATAATATGTATATTTTAATATATTTTTTAATTAATTAAAAGAAGCAAAACCACTGAGAAATGTTACATGTGTTTAACAAGGTTTGGAAAGCTTTGAAAATGTTAACAAGGTTTGGAAAGCTTTGAAAATGTTGGCCAAACCTGTGTGATGCTGCTGAATATCACCACTGGATATAGTGATAGGCTCTTGTTGAGAATTCTTGGATACCTTCAGCCATAACTTCTTCCACACTCCGTTCATGCATTTATCAGTTAATTCTTGCCAAGCAAAGTTGATATTGCCTATGGCATCCATAATGTTATATTTTTTCAAAAATTGCACAAAACAAACATAGATTAAGGGACATACAGCACAACGATGAATTGCCACCTTTTGCTGATTGGTTCATGTTTGTGAATAATTGTATTATATATGAATCAATCAAATGCTGCGATAATTTGAATCAGCGTAAATTTTGAGCTTTTGTTTTAGGCTTCAAACAGACCATGCTATATCGAATCAGTGTTAATTGAAGCAGCATTAAGCGTGGTCTTACTGTATCATCCTTAGTTTCTCTCTATCAGTTTATTGCTAATTTGTTTTTTCATGTTTGGCTTGTGTTGAAAGATTTTATTTAATTTCTTGATGATTTTTACATACTTTTGCATTAGCCTAGTATTAATAAATTTTCTTGTGAGAAGAGTGAGAAATGCATTGTGTAATTCTGTGACTGTTTCATCTTCAGAAGAGTTGTGATATTATCTCACTATTATTACTTAATAGATGGGTTGTCTTACACTTATTTCTATGCCATATGAGGTCAAAACATAGCCACAGAAAGTATTATTATTTTGTTTATATGCTGGTGGTATGTGTGTGTGTGTATATGTATATATATATCTGTATTTAAGAATTTCCTGATTATGTGACATGTTTTGTATGGCTACTTTCAGTAATGTGATATACAATCAACCCCTTATAACACGGGTTCCTATAGTTCGGATTCCTATATCACGGCGAAAAAATTGCGACAGTATTTGTACAAACACGCTAAAAAAACTCATCTAATTCGGTAAAACATCCACTATTGGTCGAATCTAGACCAATAGTGGATATTGTACAAACTGTTGAGTTTAAACAGGCAGCGAAACTGCTAAAAGCCATTTATTATTTAACGGCCATAAAAATTATATTTGTATTAATGATTTCTCCAAAGTTCAGCAAATTTTTTGCAAAAAAAATAATTTATCAGGAAGCACGTGAGCATCATTTGATGACAAGCTCCATGACAAAAACAAGCTTAAGCAATGGCGTAGTCAAACGGTGCATGCTCGGTAAGTAATCCTACAATTTTTTGTTTATAGCATAGTTTATATGGATTATTCCCAAAAAATTATACATATTTTGGAAATGTTGAGTCGAATTAGTCTAGAATAGATTAATTTTATGGAAGAAAACAGCCGTAGTCCGTAAACTGCATACATGCTGGGCTGTGATTGGCTAATGTATTCAAGGACTCTTAGAACATCAATTTCATAAAGAATGGAACATATATACCATGTTATAGGGGGTCAACTGTATATGTGTTATTGTTAATGCTAAATGTTTCCAGATTTATATAATGTATGTGGTGTGAAGTCTGTGCAAGAGAAAACTACAATGTAAATACTAACAATAAAGCAACTATAAAAATCTACAACAAAGCAAAATAAATACTTTATTCATTTTTCAAAGACACTGCATTTTATTAGTTTTGAATATTTACTAATTTCTTCAGTATATGTAGTTTGTATGTTATGCAAAATATGCTGATGTGTTATATAGTTTATGCTTGATATAGTATTTTCTACATTATTATTATGAAAAACAAAATTTTTGAATTTTGTATTTTTACTTCAATTAAAATACTTTGTTTTCATTACAAATATCTAGTATAAAATATCATGTTTAAGTGTGAATATAAAAAAAATAAAATGAATTTGCTAGTTGATTTTTTATTATAAAGGTTATAATAATTAGAACTATATATTTTTATGGTTTTAATTAAAATTTTAATGAGATTCAAATTAAGAATTTTATATATATATTTAATTTTTTTTTTTTTAAATCAATAGATGGGAGTTCTGTTAGAAGTAAAAATATTACAGTTAAAATTTCTCCAAGTGTTACAAGTAAGTGATTCATTTTAATAAAAACTACCTAAAAAGAATAAATGTATCAAGTTCTGGAACTGATTTAATATATTTAATTATTAAGTATTGCTTTTTTCTGTATTTAAATCTATTTTTACCAGTTTTAAAATTAGTTTTAACTAATTCAAATATTGAAATCATATAATAAATTAATTGCTCGATTTTCAGATAATGTTAGACATGAAACTTTTGAATATACAAATAGTGTTTTATGCTATTTAAATAATCAAATCTGAATTTATTAAAGTTGTAATGTGCTCCAGTAAGTTGTAAGTTTTAACCTTTAGGGGACTAGGTTGCCCCGCCCCTTTTGTTTACGTTCATTGTTTAACACGACAAAGGGCAATATAGGTCAAACAAGGTCAGACATGTTTTATTACTTTAAAAATTCACCAAAAATCAATTTATCGTTATATTCATATGACAAAAATTACGTTATATTTATTAATACCTGTAGTTATAAATCCGATATTTTTAAATACATTTAAATATAAACTTCAATAAAAAAAAAATTAAAATATTTCAGACCTGACATCTGTCTGTGAAAATTTGCAACATTTTTGTAAAATTCACATACTCCAGTTAAGTAGTTTGTTCTTGGCATTAAGCCAGAACGACTTGAAATATCGTTCTGTACAATTCGATATAACATTTATGAATGTACGATTATTAGTTTTAAAATTATCACAGATTATAATAAATCCTTTCTTTGGAATGTAATTTTTGTTTTGCTATCGATGTGTATTACGAACTAATATTCTTTATTCATTTTATTTTGAACAATAATATAAATTATTGTGATAAATATATAGACTACTAGTAATACATTTACGATGGGCTAATATTTTTAATTTAATTAAAAAATAAAAAATTAAAAAAATTTATAAATATCAAAATTGAAGGTCACAATTTAAATATTTATCATACATTGATTTATTATAACTAAATAAACTTATTATAGCATGAATAAACGTATTTTAGTAATATTATTACGTAAATATGCTATAAAATAAAAGAAAAAATATTTAACTTAAAAAAAAAAATCGCTAAATAAAAACTTTTCAGTCGACAAGACACCACCTGGACACAAATATGTGAAACAGATGGTAGACAACACACTACCGTCAAGTGGTGGCATCTGTTGCCAAAAATTTTCATTAAAACCGATTTTTATTAGGGTAACGACCAGTCGTTACCTTGTCGTCTTTATGGAACAGGGGGAGTAAGGGGGGTAACGACTGGTCGTTACCCTGGTCCCCTATGGGCTAATCCAACTTGAGCTGTCTTCTGCACGTTAAAATTAAATTGAATTTGGGAGTAAAAGAATCAAATGTATGCATTTGAATTTACAGAATATTTCAACTATTCAAAAAACTACAAAAAAACGACATTTGTGGGTTCCCAGATGAGGTTCGAACTTGAGTAAACTTCGAAATTCTTATGTGACGCCAGATATAAACAATGAGACTCGGAACTGTTCAAGTATGTGTCAAACTATCTGTCAAGGGCTTAGCAGAAGACATACTCTAACACAAGCACTAATAAATAGGTAGATCATTGACTCTCAAGTCTATAAAATGTTGGCCGAGATAAACCTTTTCAAACAAAAAAGGGGAATTTTTGAAAGATGAAAATGATCATTAAATTCTTAGATGCCAAAAAATGGTATAAACAATGGCCTGAATTATGAGTGCGGGTGTTATTGTTTTATAAACAATTACCTGGCAGAGTCGACAAAGAGGTATCAAATGGACACCTCAAATCGGACCTTTCCCATGACCAAAAGAGGTTTCGTCTTGCATCTGGAGACAAAGGAGAGACCAATTGGGAAGCGAGGAATGGGACAAGGGACCAATTCAAAATGCGAATAGTGGGGGAAAACTATAAAAATCGGAATTTCAAGGTTGAAGAAGAGTCTCCTCTGTATTCCGCAAAAAGTCGTGATCTGTATTGAGTTGTGTCGTCGCCATCAACTTAGAACTCCGCCACACCATTTCCCGATCATCTGTTTTGCCCAGTGATCTCATCTTGTCTGCCCCGGGGCTACGACCAATACCAAAGTTCTTGCCTCTCTGCCTCTCTGAAGGACTAGTGAAGGACTGTCAATTGTCGATGTAAGCATAAATGTTAACAAATAAATGGCTTTCTTGTGTAAAACACTTGTCATCATTTGCCTCCTCTGTCACAGCCCGTATACAACCTCCCCTGAGGTTCATCTTGACGTGGGATTAACTGATCCCACCTAAAAGATGGCAATCTAACACAGGTGCTGAGGAGTGGGTTTTCAAGTCCCCTATCTCCACCAGGTCGGCGACCTTACACATTTTTATATATACATATATAACATTTTCTATATGCAATATGTGGAAAATAATAAAATATTATTAAAATATCAAATAAATTTTTGTTGTAAAATATTACATATACAGGTAACCCCCGTATAACACGGTAGTTACGTTCCAAAAAATTGCCGTGTTATGCGAATCCGTGTTATACGAAACAAAGAACTAATACGAAAAGGAGGGTTAGGTTCCAAAAATTAAAAAACATGCTAGTATATTTTCATAATTAAGATAAATATCTTCATTAAAATTTTTTTAAGTGATACATATTAATATAAATTAAACAATGTTTTCTTCGTCATCACTAAAAACACTATTAATTAACCGAGAGCGTTTTCTTTTTGGCAAGTTATCCTTATCCTCTGAGCATTTTTCTGCATTATCTTCAGATCCATGCTTTACCTTTTGCAAAATGTATGTAATTTTAGATTGCTTGCTTCTAGTTAAAAGGTCTTTATAAATTTCCTTATATGGTGCTAAGCACTTATGAAGAATAAAGCAAGTATGGAATAAGGGAAAAACATTCGGCAACATCAGAAGCAGAAGCGTCGCGATCTGGCAACATTGAAACAAGTTTCGAGAAGGACCACGTGTATCGACAGAAGGCGAGAAGAGAAAATTTACATACTTAAGTACTAATAGTTCACGAAAATAATAATTTTCGTGAACTATTATTACTTAAGTATGTAAAAATTTATTACATTTCCTGTTGTGTGAGGGTTTTACCCAATTCTCGAACCATGTCAGAGTGAATCTGTGCTATAAAAGTACCGTGTTATACGGGGGATGGTACCAATTCTCAAACCATGTTAGAGCGAATCCGTGCTATAGAAGTGCCGTGTTATACGGGGGTTACCTGTACTGATGACTGTTTGAAGTATCTTCTTTAGGTGTCTTCTTCTGTCAGGAAGTTGACAACCATTTCATGCCACCATGATCTATCTTGTGCTTCTCTTGAGCACTCTTCATATGTTAAGTATGTCCAATTCCTGATGATGTTGAACAAAGGTAGGGGTAGTTCATTCTTGACCTACCCCTACCTTTTTGCCCTTCAATCATTCCCTCCAGTAATAGTTTTTGCAGGCTTTGGTGTTGCAGTACATGCCCCAGATAACTCACTTTTCTTTTCCTTACTACTTCTAGTAAGGTTCTTTTCAGATTTGCAATTGCCAAGATATCTTCATTTGTTCTTCTTGTCTTCCAAGAAACTCTCAGCATTCTTCAAATCATTCACATTTCAAATGCCTTTAATTTTTTTCATTATTTGCATTCATTGTCCAACTCTCTGCTATGTAAAGCAGGGTTGACCAAACATAACATTTTGCCAACCTAAACTCTTGTTTGTATACTAATCTCCCTTGAAGTCAACACTCGTTTCATGTTTGTAAATGCAGTCCTTGCAATTCCAATCCTTTTTCCAATTTCCTATCATTCCTTCCATCATCTGTAATGATATGTCCCAGATAGACATAACTTTTGACCTGCTTCAGTTTACTGTCTCCAATTTTAATATTAACTTTTGGAGTTTCTTTCTCATTGGAAATGACCATAGTTTTGATCTTTTTGCAGTTCAGTGTTAGCCCAAATTGATTGCTCAATGTTGAAATTTCCTCTGTCAGCATTGTTAGATCCCCTTCAATTTCTGCAAATAGCACAGTGTCATCAGCATACTTCAGATTATTGAAATTTCTGCCCCCTATGTTTACTCCTTTTAGATCTTTGACCTGACTGAAAATTCTTTTTGTATAAAGATTGAACAAAATTAGAGACAGCACACGACCCTGTCTTACTCGTTTTTGAATTGGGAAGCTTTGCGAAAATTCTTTGCCAATCCTTATTGCAGCTCTCTGTCTCCAGTATAAAGCAGTAAGTAATCTGACATCCTTTCCATCCATACCGTTTTCTAATAGATATTTAATAAGGTAATCATGTTTCACATTATCAAACACCTTTGTATAGTCTATAAAACATAGATAAATATTCTTCTGTTTTTCCTTATATCTTTCAATAATAGTTTTCAGATTGAAAATACCTTCTCTTATTCCTTTATTCTCTTGGAAATCACTTTGTATTTCACTAATACCTTCAGTCCATCTTTCTTTGTTTCTATTTAATAAGATATAAGTTAGAACCTTTGCCACATGATTAATTAGGCTAATGGTTCTAAAATCCTCACATTTATCTGCTTTTGGTTTTTTGGGGATTGGAACAAATATAGACTGTTTGAAGTCTTCAGGAAGGTATCCCAGTTCATAGATGTCATTGCATAACTTAGCCAGAACTTTGATGCCTTTATCATCTACAGCTTTAATCCATTCTGGCTCTATATTGTCTGGGCCAACAGCCTTACTGGGTTTTACTTTATTAATGGCTTTTACAACTTCCCATTTGAGTATTGGTGGGCCTTCTAACTCCCTGGGAGATTTGATCTCCTCCCTGTCACCTTGGAATAATTCCTTTCCATATTCATGCCATCTTTTCATTATTTCCTTTGTCTCCAAGACTATTCTCCCATTTAAATCTCTTATACCTTGTGCTTGAAAATTTCGTTTTTTAAATGTTAATTCTCTGATTTTATCATGGAGTTCTTTTATTTTATTTTCTTTGTCCAAACCAGCATCATTATTCTCCGTATTACTTTGTTAAGCTGTTCATTTCTTGAATTTTCTCTTGTATTTCTACCTGATTGTGCCTAGCAGTACCAGGAAGCTTAATAAAGATTTTTTTATGAAATGGAAAATAAAAAAAATGGAAATGGAAATACATTTGTAGATCAGTTTGGTTTGCCAGGACAAAAGTCTACTATACTCATTTTTGCTGCCATCATAATGGCATTTTTCTGTGTGATTGTGTCTTCAATGTTAATGTCAGCAACACATTACTGTCACATTCAATTAAGAAAAACCGCTCTGGATTTGTGGTGCTTTATATCACAAATCTTGCTTAGTTTGACAAGCATTGTATCTCTTTTCTTGTCTTGATCCAAAGTTTTCTGTTTACTTGCTAAAATAGTGCCAGAGCTATCAAGGGCAGACTTTGACACTCAGCAAGGTCAATTGGTTTATCAAATTTTGATCAATTATGAGCAGCAAGATTCACCTAAAACATTTCTGATAAAATGCTACATGTAAGTTGTGTGTGTTTATATAGTGTATCTTATTAAGAGAGAAATGACTGAATGGTTTTCTAATAAGCATTTGAAATGAGGCTATTTTGTATCTGAAAAGATATTTAGACATATATGGAATGTATAATGGATGGAATGCTTGTTTGACAAAAATATTGGTGAAAATCATTCTTTTCTTTAATGTTAATAATATATCTAGGAATATTATTTATATTATTATTAATTATTATTTTATGTTTTTATTTAGGAATGTATATTTAGGAGTGATATATTGTGATATATTTAATATCCTTACATAATCACAATTTCTCTATATACTCTTTCTCCTTTTTTAACTTTCTGTAAGATTTTAGTTCTACTATTTAAACTTAAATTGATGAGTTTTGTATGTTTTTCTGACTTAAGAGATTGTTTATGCTTTTGTGATTTAATTCTTTGTCATAATAATTTATAACATTTATTATAATATTTATTAGTAAATTATTATATACTATAAACAATTAAATGCATTTTTCTTTTCATTATTTTAATATTTATTTTTTTATTAGAAACTGAATACTATGAAGCTGTCTTTGAAGCAATTTGCTTTTTTATAATATTTTATGTATTATCAGTTGTGATTTCTGCAGTTTATTATATTAGGTAAGAGAAATATGTTTATAGAATAACATTATTATCTAGTTACCAATAATACCAAGTATTTAATAAAGTTTGAAAATTCTTTTATCAGTTTTTTCTACATTTAATTACTAGTAATTTTAAAATACAGGTAGCCCTCGGTTTACACTGCAGTTCTGTTCCTACAAAAGCCGACGCAAATCGAATCGGCGTAAAACGAACCCATATTTACACTGAGGTATAGGGTTAGGTTCCACATAAGTGAAAAATATGCAAATAATTTTGTTTATTAATACAATATAATACAAAGTACAAATAAATTTAATTTTTAAAATGTATTTTATCATAAAATAAAGTTAAATGTTTTTATTAAAAAGTTTAGTTTCGAATCTCTTACATTTTTCGGAAAAAGTATCCATCTTTAATTGTTTACATTTTTGTTTACTTTCATTGAGAATTTCGGAATATGGTCGAATGGATGCGGCGATGCTCCTTTTTACATTCGCACTTTGCTTCCAATCATTGTCTAACTCACAAAGTTCATCCGTCAAACTTTCCATAGTTGAAAGGATATGTTAACCCGACATAGAGCTACGGACGAGCGGAGACACTGATTGGTCAACCACTGGTTGCCGTAGCGCATATATAAGGTCAGTTTGAGCGGGAAAATTCAAGGTGGCTAAGGAGAGATAAATATCGTCTGGCTAATAAAAAAGTATCGTCTGGCCAACGAGAAGTAGATTTGTCTCACTAACGATAATTTGTGATCGCTGGAAGTGCTATTGCGTCATAAGGTGTTTTCCTGGATGAACTGATACGGGATACATTCATTGGCGCTATGGATTCGGATGCCATTTATTGGACTATTAAGTTTGATAACTTGACTCGTGGGTACCTAAACGTTTAGTATTTTAATATTAATTTAATGCAAATGTATACATACCCAATAATATTAAACAGAAAAAATAAATATATTCAATAAAAATCTTTGTTTTAATGAATGTACAATGTCGCAGCTTGGTAAATACGTCAACACTGAAACGAAAATCAGTCTGGCATAGGGAAAATTGGGGAATTACACAGCAAAATTGTGAATTGTGCAGTGGTGTTATTGTGAATCGGCGTAAATTGAACCAACGTAAACCGAGGGCTACCTGTACTATATTATTGAATTTAGTAACAAATGACAATGTGTCTAATTGTAATGGTAACCTTTCTTGCCAATAAGTAATCTCATTAATCAACAACAACTTAGTCCTTTAAGTATGCAACAAGGGTGATGTGTGTCTCTACCGAAAATTGTGGTCTGTTTAATAAGAGCTTTTTATTTCTTGAGCTTTTCCGAATATTTTAGGTGAGAGAGGGGTGTTGATGGATGGTGTATTAGACAAGCTCTGTTGAAAACGCATTCACATCTTAGTCTGATGCAGAGGCTGTCAGAGTACTTTTAGTTAAATGCTTTCTGACTGAGTTTTGATGTACCTTGATTCTAATCTGTACAGATTACAGGTACCACTAATATATCCATAGGAGCATCCTACCCTGCTGTTGCATTGAATATCTCTTCCAGGCATTGTATAAACACCTGGAAGAGATGTTTGATCAGATGAATCCTTGTCATTTTTAAGAGTTGACCATGGCTCTCCTATTATATGCAATATGAACATTGTTGTGGAATATCCTTATAAATGCCATTTAGCAGTTTGTTATAAGTGACTATTTTGAAGGTCAAAGGCTTTTGTACCCACAATTCAAATGAGAATGATGCTGTATTAAGTGGCAAACAAAGTCTGGCCAGTATCCCAAAGTTGTAGCCAAATGATAATGAATGCAGAACATACAGCCAAGTTTCTTTTTTGTTTGAGAGATACATTAGAACAAGTGGAAAAAGGCTGTTTTTATCAGGCTCTTGAAGGCCATGGACTTGTATGCTTGTGGATCATGAAAAGCAGATGGATTAAAGAGAAGGTTGTGAGAAGCTTTTCAATAGATGTCAGTGGTAAGCATGCCTTCCTTCAAAGTAATGAGATGATCCAGGAAATGGACATGTCTGTTGTTCTGCTGCACTAAGTTTAACATTAACCATAAGAGTTGTTATTGATGGTATCAAGGAAGGTTTAGGTAGGAGGAACAGAGGACCAGACAAGAAGGTTGTCATTGATGTATCTGGAGTAAGGAAGGATGTGACCCTCAAATGCCAGAAGTAAGCATTGAAGGACCAGTTTGTACAGTGAACCCATTGGTAGGCTCCTAGATTGTAGATATGTAATGTCTTCAAAGAAGAAGAAGGAGGAATGACAGATGACATGTGCCAGTTCTAAAATAGAAGAATGGTATTTGTTCAAATGTTCATTAGAAAGCAGAAAATTATATATTTATTGAAATGGCTCAATTCTAATGGAAGAAAACAGTAATTGATAGTCACAAACTTTAAAGTATGTGTGTTAAAAATGAAGGTCTCATATTAAGGAATCTGGTCCTGTAACAACAAAGAAATGGCTGGAGGGATTCTGTAATGAAACAATTGCAGATCCTTTCACCATATATTGTAAGTGGTACAGATTTATTGACCACATAATGAAGATGAGAACCTTCCTTAAGGATCTTTGCAAAGGCAAATATGCAATAGTTGTAGGAGCTGAAATTATAGCATTTCTCATGAGTAGAAGTGTAGCAAGTGGAGTATTTGTAAAATGTCAGACTCTAAAGTGAAGCTTTTTGATCCTGTGGTACAGTTACACATTCAGTTTCATGTTTATAGTTAAGGATTACTGTCCTGTAAATAGATAACAAGAAGACTTTGATTTATTAGATGATAGGTCCATAAGACTGGCCCTGTTGAATGATACATTTATGTTATTATTGTAGGCAAAGGCTGAGGGCAGTGGTGCACAAGCTCTTTTTTATGATGTTATCAAGCTCCTTAATTAAACTTGTGTGCTCAAGAATCTGGTTGTTGCTTTGTTGTACTAGTAATGATGGTTCATTTTGTTGTTTTTAATAGGTGTGGAGTAAATACCTAGGAAGAAACAACAACAACAGATTTATTTATGTCATACAAGCAGGGCTGTGGAGTCGCATAAAAATCTACCGACTCCGACTTTTCCTTACCATCCGACTCCGACTCTGTTTCATATACATAACAAGTCGGTAAGTAAAAGGGAGTTGGAGTCGGCGGATTTTTTGATGACTCCGGCTTCGGCTAAAACACCAAAACTCCATGACTCCGACTCCACATCCCTGCATACAAGGGTACATGTACTACTCTACAGATTATAACTGGGTAGATAAAAACATAGGTAATTATTACATGAGGTTTCCAGAACAAATTTATCTATATACAGTTACACAATTTACAGGGTTTGTAGTACAAAAAGTGGCAGTACTCACAAAATGTGACATGACTTGGTCTTTGCTTTACATAGTAGATGGTGAGTGCTGCAAATAATGAATGCAGAACGTACAAAATAATACAGTATTAAAGATTGTAGTTGCAAAATTAAAAAGTGGTGCAACATATGAAGATTGAAGCAGGATGAACAGTTCAGGCATTGATGTTACAGTGCTGATGACCTAACTTGCATATAGCTGAATGGTTTGACCTGGGTAGCTAAAGATTGTAGCCTTTGACGGATGTGATATAAAAGTACTTCTTGATAAGCTGGCAGAAGGAGTCGTAATTTGTATGAGAGACAAGTTCTTTGTAGTTCCCTGGCCAGGTTTTGCCATTGCTTTCCACTGAAGTTCTCAAATAATGCCATTCAGTCTTGAGCATCAGGCAGTGGAAGATGTAGTGTTCACTGCTATTTGGCTCATTGCATACTGGACGTTGATCAGTGTGGTGCAAGTCAAAGCATTTGAGGTAAATGTACAACCTACTGTGGCCAGTGAGAAACTGTGTGATTACATGATTTATGGTGATTCAGCTGACATTCTTTAAGGTGGCATAAAGATGTATGCCCACTTTTGTGAAAATAATATTTTGGGTCTTCAGTGCTGAAAGTGAGCTTATGCTGACTTCCCCAGCTTTCAGTCTTTCTGAGGATGTAGCTACCTTTGTATTCCATGTTTACCTGTATCTGTGTCCTGCCCAAAGCTTTCAGAAAGGAAAGGTGGTATATTTAGGAAAGAGAAAAATATATATGCACCAAAATTAAGACAGTGAAAGAATGAACATGGAGAAAAGTCCTAATTAAAGGAAATTACTGATGGCAGCACTAGTGGCTCAAAGCCTGGCTCATAAACCTGAAAAAACTGACAATAAAACATGAACAACTTACCGTAATGAAAAATGGTAAACATGGTTGGAAAGAGGAGAGCACAATGGATCTAGTGATATAAAACATGTAAATTTAACTGTGAGAGAAACCTGGAAAATTCTAAGATTTAGGGGACTGAAGTCTTTTGGACTTAGAATGCAACATCTTGTCAACAATAGGAAACCACCTTCATTGCTAGACTTTCCTCTTTTTCTTTCAAAGACTATGCACTAAAATATACAAGGACTTCAACCTTTGTGACGATAGAACTTTATTTGTCAGTTAATTGTCTAATAAATGTGTTGTGTTGTTTGTAAATGCGGCATTGATCTCTGACTCAATCGTTCCCACATGTTGTTGATTGTTACTACTCAGGTAGTCCAGATGGCAATGGAGACAATAATGATATATATCATATAATCGTTATTTCGTTTCGAAATTTCTTTTCCCCTCTCATCCCCCTCACAAGGACATTGTTCATTGAATGAATGCTTTAGAATAGGGAGATGGGCAAGTACAATAGAACTGTTAGTCCAGTTTATTTGAAGACAATTCCCAAAAACTAGAACAGTTCAAAAACACTCACAAATACTTTTACATACTACTTCTAGCACGGATTTTTGTGAGACCATGGATTTTAGAGCGGGAATTTTGTAAATGAAAGGAAACTTTCCTTTTTTTCATTGATTGAAATTTTGTAAACACCCCCATAGAAAAAACTCCTCACGGAGTATCAGAGCAGAGGTCCCTTCCAACTATCAACAATTAGGTGGGAAAGTTGATACTTAGCTGTCAGGAAATGCAAGTCATCGTCAACAAATGAATGACTTTCCCACACTAATGCTATAAAAACTTGCGCTATCGGAAACATGGGGTGGATCAACCCCAGGGAGTTATTTCTGTACTTGTGTCATCGATCTCCATGTTCAGGAACAGAATCATATTGGAGAAGACATACGACTACTATACCTCAGCCATCCCCTCCAATCTTACACATACAGGTATTTGTTAGAATTTTGTGAACTCTCTCCCCCAAGTAGCATTTTATTGCACTTAACCGCATTTAATCGAGTAATGTTTAGTCAGATAGACTTGTAACCGAATTCTGTATGTTAACTTTAGTTAATCAATAAATGTTCTGTTTGTTGACCTGTCGATCATTTTCCCGTGAAGACACCTGTTCACATGCTCACGACCTCCCCACTCACTTTTTGCCCTCCTAAGCCATCCACCGACACAGAGATCGGGTTTTACCAACCTGTGCAGTGTAAGTGGTCATTAGGGATCGTCCCTCTGCATATCTCACATTTTTAATAGATGTTGAATAAACAGAAGATAACAAATTTTTTAGGCTACTTCATTGGCCCTCCTCACTTTAAATAAGCTTGTGCATTTGATAAAAGAACTTAAAAGAAACTTTGATGACACCATCAAAGTTTAGAATGCTTCATATTTTAAATGTGTGTGATCTTTTGAATTTTGTAAGTAGTTCACTATAAAAAGTTCTTTATTGAATGTACAAACTCATTTAAAGTTTAAGAAGATTTTGTAACCTGAAGTGGCTGAAATTATTTGTCACTTCCATTTATCTAATATCTATTAAAACTCTATAAGGGAAGATGTATGTAAAAGCAACTGTGTGTGTCCAGTTTATTGATTACTCTAATATTTTCATGTGTGCAATATGATGTGTAAAATTCTTATATGTAACATTATAACCTATGGAGAGTTATAATTTGCTGAACCTTAATCATTATGCTAAATTGCAATAAAATCATCATACTTTGTGTCTCAGCTTCTCTGTATTACTGAATTTCTTTGAAAACCTATTTAATATGTAAATTGTAGTGAAATAAGTGAGAAATTTTCACTTATTGGGAAATTTTGGAACTAAATTTTTATTAGTGAAATTGAGATTTTATGGTTAGGAAAGTATGCACATGAAATTTGATCTCTTTTGGTCAACAGTTTTTTCCTACATAGTGCTCTAAACACTTCCTGTCTTACAGTATAATAATGTGGTAAATCAATGAAGTATGTCATAGGGCTAGATAATGGCTATAATACTAAAAAATTATGAAACAATTTGGTACTAGAGGGAGGAGTTAGGTGCCATATCTTAGTAAATTTAGTAATTATAATAAATTTATATTTTATAAAATAATTTAAAACATTCTGGAAGAAAAGAATTGGCCCAGAGTGGGACTCGAACCTGCAACTCCTGCTTACCATGAAAATGCGTTATCAATTATGCTACTCGGACATCCAGTCCAATGGTTGTAACGTAATGTTATATATGTTAATTTATATTATATATACAGTAATACCCCAAACTTACGTGATAGGTGGGACAGAGCGATAACCGCGTAAGTCGGGGTATAATTTTGCATATAAATACATACAAATAACACAAAATAAATTGTAGCTATATGTCGAACACTTCCGAATATGTAAGCCGAACAATAGTGTGGGGAGAAATGAGTAATTAAGAGTTGCGTGGCGCTCAAACAAAAGACGAATCGACGAGATTTGAAAATCGCGTAACTCCGGATCCGCGTAAGTCGGGGTATTACTGTACTTTATATATATATATATATATTTGTAGCGGATTTGTAGCAATGTTATTTGTTTAGTATAATAACCAATTATGATTCTTACTAATACATACTGGAAATACAGATATATATGGATTAGTATCATAATTTATATTATTATTAATTATTGAAAACTGGTATGCAAAATAAATAAAGCAAATGAACCAATTTCCAGCACAGTTTTATAAGAAAGAAAATGTTTTCAACTGTGTTAAATGGACATCTTCAGGCTAACTGCTTTCTTTAAAATTGTGCTGGAAATTGGTTTTGTTTGCTTTTATTTATAATATTGTTCTAAATTATATTTATATTAGATTATGATATAATAACTGAATATTAATCTAATTTTGTTACCATTTATATTTAAACATGTGAAAATGTTAAATTTGTATATTTTTTTATTTAAGAGATGGGAGAAATGCATCTGAAGCAAGCTTGCTAGATAGATCAGGTTGGTGTGAGTTACTTTATTTTATTTGTTGATTCTTATATATAAAATACAATTGAACTCTCTTTCAAAAAGAAGTAAATCTAAATTTATTTATATAACAACTTCACTTATACAGTAGGTAGAAAAATCAAAAAATTTTTAAATTCTTTGATTTTATGAAAGTATCAGAAAGTAAATCAGGTGTAAAGAAAATATGCTTTAATAGGCAGAATATTGAAGATATGCTTTTACATTTGAAATATGCCTTTATATGCATTTATAACTTTTGAATTTTGGTTTGTAGAATCTTTAGATTACCAATTTTTTTTACTTATTTTAAGGAATATCAACCTAAATTCAAACATTCATTTGCATAAAAATCTGAACCCTACACTTTTATTTATGAATAATGATGAATTTACTATGATTAATTTTAATATCCAATATATTCCACTTTTATTATGTAATAGGTACATTACACATCAATATAACAAATGATATCATTTGGCAAATAATTATTATAAAGTGAATTAAAAAAATTTATTTTACAGCTAGAAATCAACAACAAGGACATCAAACATTACAAAATTATGGAGCAGTTGCAAGTAAGTTTTTGTATACATTATTATTATTATTTTTGTACTGTATTAGTCTTGGATTGTGTCCAGTATCAAATCTCATAGGTGGGTCCAAGAGCCAAGCTTGTGAGACCAGTGTGAAACCTTAAACAGTTCAGAGAAATTTTCTGACAATATGACAAGTTGTCAGAATGGTAGCTTTTTGTAAAGACATATATAAATTTAAGTTGTTGTCCATTGTCCTCATCCTTGTATATAGTGAATATAGAATAACTGCTGTGGCAAAGATAACAACAGGTATGGTATAGACTTTATTCATTTTCTGTTGACATGTTATTTCTTCAGGGAGTGCATTACATTTATTTCTTTCTTTCTATATAGCTATTTTGTAGATTGTGTAAGTTTGATAAGCATTGTCAATGAAAGAGGTAGTTTTGTGCACATTGTAAATTAGGATATTTGGTCTTGTGATATATCATTTTATTACTTTCCTGGCTGTTATATATAACAGAGGGAAAGTGGCAATCAGCCAAAAAATGACCCCCTCCAGATTTTTATATTTTTGGATTTGGGGACCTTGAAATGTCAAGAAATGCAAATATTTGGGGTTTTTTGTGTGGGTGGGCATGATTTTGTTCACAGTATTTGAGGCTTAATAACTCCTGTGCTTTTTGTTTAAAATTTCTGAAATTATGCAGGGAGGTTTGTTTATTAGGGGGCTTGATGCTGTTAAATTTCACTGATCAAAGGCCAAGGGAGTGGGGAAATAAAGGAGGTTGTGTGTGTATCCAGTAGGGTAGACAAAAATGTATAATCTGTTTCAAATGTATAAGTAGTATTGAATATTGAAAAGAACAAAATATGAAATTTAACATAAACAAATGAGAAAATAATTTTAAATAGCATAAAAAGATGTCACATCATAGTGTGTTACATGTTATTAGTCTGTTCTTCTACATTAACAAACACATTATGTTTTGTGTAGTCTGTTTTTCTGAAGGATGGTGCATTCTGGAGATACAAGAATGAACAAGAGAGAATTTTTCTTAGGTATGTATTTATGATTCAGTTTCCCTGCTACCATCCATCTTACATAATCCTTTTCCTTTGCTAAACCTATAACCAACCTTTGTTTCAGAAATAATAAGTTTGCTACTTGTTTTTTTTTTTTTTTTATGAACACAAAACAGATTGGAGTTTAAGGTGTACTTTTTAAGAATTTTGATTTATAGCATTACTATACAACTGATAGGTGTAGAATTTGTTCTGTTGCATTTTTCTTTCTTTTTCATACTACAGTCTATAGGAAAGATATCCAGAGGTCCATTTACATTCCACTTCACTCTAAAGATCCAGCTCATTACAATACTACTGCATTTAAGGCTCTGATTAAAAGAGCCTTGGATCTGTAATGTAATTGGGAATATCTGGAAGAATAATAAATTATATACCCAAACTCATTAAATATCTAATCATCGCTAAACCCGATGTAATTTATAAATAAATAATAAATAATAAATTACGTAATTTATTTAGTAATTAGCCTTAAAACTAGCCCGATGGATTTACGGCATATGTTTGGTGATCATGAAATATCTGTTAGTTTCTGTGGAGAGCAAACATTTTCAATGGTCTAAGCCACCATCATCAGATTATGTTTACTTTTGAAACTTTGAACAACTCAAATTGAATGTTTTCTTACTTTCAAAACAAAAATTTGGAATGTTATGTTGGAAATGTTAACATATTAGATGTTGCTTACTGATGAAATCTTGAAGAAGAATTGTGTCTTCTATTGGAAGTTTCATATAAGTATGTTCTTAAGCCAGATATGCCCAAATGGTTTTTAATAATTAAAAAACTATTTTTTTTTAATAGTATATCTGATCTAAAAGCACTCATTAAACACATTTTTGTATTAACAATTCAAAATTTATGTTCTAATAAGTTTTTTAAGGCATCCTGTATATAGGACAATGGGTACATAATATGCTATCACTTATCTGGTATGATATGTAACAAAACATTTTGTATGCACACTAAGATTGCATTTTTGACATCAGTTTTAGCATACTTTTAGATCTTTTTTTTTAATGAATACCCTCTTTGATAAATAAACTCCTCCTTGTTTTGAATCAGTAGTACATTTGCAGTACATTGCCTGACTGACAACTGATTTATTGTTCTTCCAAACTTTTTATGAATCTGCCATACATTATGAGTTTATATTCATAGCATATTGGCTTGTCATGAATATATTGTTCACACCTGTGTCTATCTGTATATGGCACCATTATCTCATCTATGCTATGATCTTTGATGAATGCATTTTCCAAAATGTATTATTTAGGTGAATACAGAGTGGGTGAATCTTGGCAAATTTATTTGATTTGTTCAAAGTATTATTGTCTTGAAAATGAATATTGGACAGAATAAATTCAAGTTTATTTCTTGAGTCACATCAGAAACTAATACATTGTGAGAATCTACAGGGTGTTTCCAATACATTCTTCTTCTAGGGAATGGGACTTTTCCACTGAAAAGAAGCATGCCAATAAAACACTTTACCTCATTTACTTCAACTCTTACTGATCTATTTTTCTCAGAAGCATACCAATTGGTTTCATTTGTAATTATTTCCAACAGCTTTTTGTCAAGAAATAAACTAAAAAGAGATAAAAGTGTATGTTCAGAGAAGTCATCCCTGTAGGCATTCTCAAAAACTTTGGCATTTGGTAATAAGTCTTCTTGGATGTAATCAAACACTTGCTTCTTTTTTAACTAGGATATGTTTTGGAGTTGAGCAAGAGGGAATTCATTGGAAGATTGGGAATTTATCTTTAGGATCCTAATCACTATCTAAATTATATGTCACAGATAGCCCAGTCTCAGTTTTCATTTGCGATGCCAGTGAATTGTTAATGTCAAGAATGTTCTCTTCTCCCAAATCTTTGTCCATTAAATTGTCACAAGCATTGTTGGGTCACAGTAATGTAATCATATCTGCTTTTATGTTCTCATTCTCTAGCATTAAAGCCTTGTGCAGAGAAACCCTCCATAAAAAAAAAGTTAATAGCTACTTATGTTTCCAATGTTCTATGTCTAGGTTAGTAGTGTTGGAAGATATCAAATACTTATTTATATTTAGTTTATTTATCACTGTGAAACCTAATACACATTATACAACTTTGTATACAGGTTAACAACACTTGTTAATAAGTACTGATAAAATATTGTTCATACATTCTAAAAAAAGTTTAAATCTTTAAGCACAACTGCTATTCGAATCTCAGAACTTTTAACCTGAAGAAGACCGGAAATAATGGTTGAAAACGTTTGTAGTATTTTAAAATATTTTACTGATTATTTAAAGGTTGTTGGGAGTTTATTTTACATTATCCAACTGTTATTATAAACAAAAATTCTGCTAACAAAAATTTATGTTTAATCATTAACTTAAAAAACAACATAACTTGTAAAGCACACATCATATTCTTCCAATTTTCTAAAATCTAATAGTAAATACTTAATAAAAATCTTTGATGTGTGAACAGTCTGTCCCACTGTGTTCCATTCCCTAGAAGAAGAATGTGAACAGTTAATTAATTAAACTAGTAACTGTCAGCTACAGGACAGACACTTAAACTAACTAGAATGAACAATAATATTACTGTCTTCTCACTCAGAGAGACATGTTCTGACATTTCAGATGTAATGAGATAAAAATATTTTAGATGAGTACAGTACTACATATAGATCATTGGGCATATTTGGGTTAATGGCTCTCATTTCAATAAACTTTTGGCAAATATAGTGAATGGGGAATCATAGAAAGATGATTTCCACTAGAGAAAAGCAGAAGGCGGTCTCCACTATATTATAGATTAGAAAGCAGGTTTCATTAAATACATGGAGAATCTTGACATGGTTAAATTTCTTTGTAAAAGAAATTTACCCATGTTTAAATTTAAAGAAATGTCAAGATTCTCCATGTATTTAATATCTTGACATGGTTAAATTTCCATGTAAAAGAAATTTAACCATGTCAAGATTCTCCATGTATTTAATGACATGGAGAATCTTGACAAGAATCTTGATATGAATCTTGACATGGTTAAATTTCTTTGTAAAAGAAATTTAACCCTGTTTGACTGTTTAAGGAATTATAGAGGAAGCAAGGAGAAAAAACTGGAATCTGTTAAATCCCTAGAAACGATAATGGAATACAAGAAATCCTATATAGGTGTAATTTATAGTTTTCTATGAGTCAGAGAATACAAAGATGCAACAAAAAACTACTGCATTAGCATAGAAAAGGGTGAAAGAAGGAAATATGGTACAGTGAAATAGAGCCCATATACTGCAGGAAATTAGAAAAAAACAGAAAGAACATAGCTGATGTGAAAAGTCTTTGGATTTTTAAGGAAGATCTATACAAACATATAATTAATGTGAAGGACACAGAAACCCTTCCTAATGCATGAAAATGGCATTTATGGCATATGATATGTTCAGAGTGCACAATGGAAGATGAGCAGGATTCCTTTACTGGACTTATAATGGGACTCCTTTATTTGTTTTATTTTGATTATTGTCATTTGTGTGTTTTTTTTTTCTAGTAAATTTTATCATGGAATTTCATAGTTGTGTTCATAGCCATTGATGATTTTTGAATTATTGGAATTTTGTGGATGTGTTCAAATTTAAGTTTTTTGTGCTGCTTCTGGAGACAAGCTGTTTAGCTCAGTAATTTTAGTTTTATAATTTAATTTTAGTTTAGCCCAAGTAGTCCTACTAAGGCATTTTTTTTAATATTTCTGTATTCCTAAAGAAAGCAATGTGGAATCATTTTGTTTAAAATAGTTCATGCTTTGGGTATTAATACAGTTATAGAGAAGTGAATAAATTAAACATTAATATAACTAGTAAAAACGGGTAAATAACTGGAATGATAATTACATTTAAAATTTACAACAAAATTTTAAAAAATTTTTCACATGAAGTTATCAGAAGAAAAAACATATGATGATGAAAAATTTCATCTTTCTTCATCTTATGTCCTTTTCACACCTAAGGAACAATCAATCTTATGGTGGAATCATCATTTTATTTTAGGTTCTTATTCACCTCAATATGTAAAACATAAAAAAATTCCTGTTGGAACTGAAGAAGCTGTGTTTTCTTCTGTTAACTTCTTGTGAAAAATATTTATAAAATTTTTTTTTGCAAATTTTAAATGAATAAATTACAGTTTTATTAATAACTAGTAGTTTTATAAATTATGTTATAACTTTATTTTAATGTGATTATGGAAAATATTATACTATAAATTTTTAGTTACAAATAATGATGGAAACAATGATACTGGTGTTTCAAGTGTTGTTTCTGCATCAACTGATGGAAATGATTCTGATTCTTCACTTGATGAAACTGATGTAGATATGTTACATGATGTCGATGAAGAGAAAGATGTCTTTCGAACCAAGGTAAATATTTAAAATTTTATATTTCTTACAAGGAGAGGGGCAGATGTTCTGATCTGAGAATATAGTGAAACTTGGTGAGCATATATCCCTAAACAGAATAGATCCTAGTCCAAATAAGTCTTACTTCTTAATTGTTTCTGAAAAACAGTCATCTGAAAATTGAGTGCTTAGCTTATAAGTCTTTGGTAGTTTCACTGCTTCCTGTAATGGCAATAGCCAAGCAGATGAGATGCCAGGCACTGGAGCTACACAATGTAGGTTCAAACCTTTGCAATTTTAGTTTTTTTTTAATGTGTAATGAAGTTAAAGTATTATTTTATTGTATATTATTAGCATTTAGCATTATTACTCATGTTTATATATGATTTCATGTTTTATAAGCTTTAAATGTGAATAATAATAATAATGCTAATGATACAGTAAAATAATAGAATAATTTCATTACACATTGAAAAAAAAGCTAAAATTGCAAAGGTTTGTACTTACCTTGTGTAGCTCCAGTGCCTGGCATCCCATCAACTAAGTTATTGCTGTTACAAGGAGTAGTGAAACTTCCAAATATTTTTAAGAGGCATGTTTTTCAGAAATGCTTGAGAAGTGGATCCTATTATTTTGACTTAGAGCTGTTTATGTTTAGGGCTATGTGCTCACCTAGTTTTGTTCAAATTGGAAACTTGAATATTCTGCCTTCTCTTTGTTAGAAGAATAGTTTTCTCAGTGAATGATTGAATGAAGAAGTTTCTTTTTTCCTAGAAAAAATTTAGATGATTTTTTTAAAAATAAAATATATTTATTCAGTTAATAATATAATTTCCATCATTTGCAATTACATTCTTCCAAACGTTTACAAATATATTGAATTCATTTATGTAGAAACTTTATGGTTTTGACTCGAAAAATTATTGTACATCATTGATGAGTTTCATTCAAAAATTTTAAATTTTTACTGTTTAAATCATTTTAAAATGATCTGAATAAATGAAAATCATAAGGCACTAAATTGAGCGAAATAGGTAATATTAAATTTTTCTTATTTGCATTATAGTCTTTTAAGTTTCAAAATCAAACTTGTTTAGTGTTTTTTCATAAAGGTACTAAAGTAGAAAAAATATTTGAATAATTTACTTTACTGCTTAAAACTTCTTTTTTTCACTTTAATACTTATTTTATTTATTAATACAAGGCAAATTTGCTCTTATGTATGAACAGGACAGATGATAAAATAATATAGAAACAGTAACTTACAGATCTTTAATACATTGAATACAACAATTATAATCCTTAAACATAATTTGTTTTGATTAGAATACAATTTAAAAAAATTGTAAATCTATAAATTTTCATTGTCTCTCCTTAATCATAAAAATAGAGTTAGATAGATGAAATCCAAGACCAGATATGGAAACAGGATGCCCCAATTAACTATATACAAACTTTCGATGCAAACCTGAAGTCACATTATTTCAATTCAAACCTTTTCCCCTGAAAACAGTTAGATAGATGACCGGCATGACTGTATTGTTAAAGGAAAAGCATGATATATAGGGGCAAGACACTACAGTACTCAAGTGTAGAGAATGTATTTTAAATTAAACTAGCTTACCCGTCACGCATTGCTGCGATCTCAGAAGAAAGGAAATTCAAGCAAATTCGTTATGATAAAATTCAATTTACATTTCATCATTTTTATTGAAACTTATTATTATTATTCATTTTCATCGGAAAAACATTTCAAAGTGTCATTTCAATTCTATTTATTTATTGGAGTGTTTGTGGATACACGATACTTTTTGTTTTTCTGTCTGGTGCGTACACGAATAAATCGGAAGGTTTTCCGATGTGTGAGACGGCCACATTCAGTTGTCCATGCGAGAAGCACGGATTCTCCAAATTTAGCCCACACACTAGCAGCGATTGTCAGAAGTGCGATATTCCCCATTTATATATATATTTTTAATCTTTTACAATTTTAATTATTTAATTGCTCCTTCCTCTCTTCCTTGGCATGTTGTGACATTTCTGATAGTTGGATAATAAACCGTTTTATTGTAATTTGTCTTTTTAAATTATTTTGAGTCAATATTAAAATTTGGAAAAGGGGGGATACCTAGATCAGTAAAATATGCGAATTTCTTCCTACAACTTTGGTTGTTGTTTGGGGTACAGTTAAGGTTTTAACGAAGATTGAGCGAATACATAATTAGCAAAAAAAGTTGAAATAAAGTGATTAAACAAAAATAATTACAAATATCGTAAATAACAGTTCACAAATGCATATATAGAGATATTTTTTGAAGGGGGGAAATGGTCTTCTCAATTTGAAATCTATCGAACACACAGTGCTCGAATGCTCGTATAAACGTGCGCCATCTATTGTAGGATAAATGTACTATGCCAGAAACCTTCGTGGGAGTGTATTAAAAAACTTCCCAAAGTTTCATGGCAATCGTACTATGCCAGAAACCTGCGTGGGAGTATACTAAACAACTTCCCAAAGTTTCATGGAAATCGGATAAACGGTGTGATAATGCATGAAGGACATAAGACAGACACACAGACAGACATACATTCATTTTTATATATATAGATAAATTAAAAATATGATTAAAAATTGCAACCTGGCATTGTGGCAATGTCACAATAAATAAATGCTTGTTTAAGTGTTCTAATTATCATTAATAAAATAAAAATTATACTAATAAGACTGATGTTGAGCAAAGATGGTAAAATCAGAAAAAAATAAATATTAAATATTAAAAATCTAATATTAATAGAAATAAAACATATGTGAAAATTTGAAATGAATCAAGAATTAGCCAAAAATTGGCATTCGTGTTGAGGTCAGCACCAATCATGTATGATTAAAGTAATGTTTTTATAACTGATGAAAAGTACACACTGCTGGCTGAAATAAATGAAAAATACATTATAATTACAATAATTTACATTTTAATGTAAAGTAATAAAATGTATAAAATATTGAAGAATCATTAATTATTAGAACAGAATTCTATTCCAGAAGCATACATTTTTTTTTAATTAGAACAAACTACACTGTTATTTGGTGTAGAAATTATTTACTTGAAAAATTTTTAACTGAAAGCAAGTTCTTTTGACTTTTCAAAGTGCATATATAATATTCAAATTACAAGTTTTTAAAAAGTACATTAAAAGATTACAAATGTGCAGTTTAAATCTTAGCATGTAATTTTAACAGAAATTCAAACAGATGCAAAAAATTCTTTAGATTTAATTTAAGATAAACAGGAAGAATTTAATTAATGATTTAAAATCATTTTTTTCATACTTTTTCAGCTTGGATTTATTTAAGATAAATAAATTTTTGGTTTATTCATAAACTTGCTTCAGGTTCAATATTAGCATTCAAAAAATGCATCATTCAAAATTCCACAGACATATGTTAAATGTATTAAATCTATGATGTTAATATTTAAATATAAAATATTCAATCCATAAAAATAAGTAAATACAAATTAAAATACAAAGTGAAACTTAAATATTGCAAAATTATTATTGAATATAATTAAGCACTAATAATTTGCACTTTCTCTCTGTACAAAGTTGCCTCTTGTTTCTAGGGGTTATCAAAGAAAGACCAAATTATTTGACTTCTCTCCATACATGATACCAGCTACTTATTTTTAGCCTGTGAGATGTAGAATTTTAAGTAATGGTTTGTGACACAATAAAATCAATACAAACAGATATATTCAAAATGACGACAGAATCTTAACAAGTAACTAACACACGACCCATGATGCCAGCCAAGGAGCAAACTGCTGACAAACACTCAATCAGGATACAATAAAAATAAACAAATAACTTAAAAATGACTTTGCAATATTTTAAATAAAACCAAAGGCTTAATCTATCATGAGGACAAGAAAAATGGACTAAATACTTAACATTAATTATAGTTTTAATAATCTTAAAATCCTCTTGCATCTTAGAATTATTGATAGAGGGTAAAAGTTAAGGATGGAAAGAAAAGTGATGGAACATAAAGGGTATCCAAGTCTGTTGTTGGATTGAGTCCTTTTCAAAAATTGGGAGAACATGCTATCTATCAAAAACCTGAATTGGGAAGTCTTCTTTTGAAAGAGCATTCAAAAATCCACAATGTCCTACAAAGTGTTCAGTCTTCTCAGGTTCTTAGATTGCAAAGGTCTCTCACCATATAATCACCACCTCCCTGCTACACTGGACCAAGCATCTTTTTATCTTCAGCCTCCATCCAAAAAGTGTTTCTTTGAGGTTCCTTCTCTTCTTTTTAAGCTGATCACAAAACTGACCAGTTTACTTTGACAAAAGAGAGCTTTACCCAGAAGTGGAGTTGATTCCCCATTGACAAAGAAGAAAGATAGCTTTAAGATAGTAGAAGGAAATAAAAAAAGATACGGGGGAAAGAAAATTAATGTTAGAAAATATAAATTATGGCATTAAAATATTAATTATGGCATTAAAAATAATTAATAATTATGGTATTTGCACAACCTGCTGTTCCATATTAAGTGGTTGTTACTCTATGTGTAGTTTGTACTAGTCTCTACCATTTTTACTAATGACTAATTTTAACTAATATTTTAATGTTTGTACAAATGTTTTTTCTTTGATTGTTATAATTAATTACAACATGCATCCTTTTTTTGTAATTTAAAGTCTTTTGAATAGTGTAAAAAAATATTTATTACAGAGAATTTCTTAAGATGTGTACCTTAGATGACATGTAGTACAGTATCTTAATGCAGTAACCCAAAAAATAACATAAATTAAGATACATAACAGTATAAAATGATGCTTTTTTTAATACATTAATTATCACTTTTATAAAGCTTCTAATTATATCATAATTTATTCTTTCCAATTATATTAAATATGCTTGTTTGATTTATATGCCATTATGAAAATTGTGAATATTTTCAATTTTTAGACGTTTTTATATGTAGCTGATTTGGCAAGGAAGAAAGAAAAGAAATTGAGGAAAAAAACTAAATTGTATACTTTGTAAGTATATTTTTTAATACAAACATAATATATTTCTATATATGTATGAGTGTAAGAAGAATGTGTAAAGATTTATTTAAAAATCATAACTTTCAAAACATAATAATTATTATTATTATGTTGGTTGTGGATTGTATTTTATCCTATTGATACATATTCACAGTGCTATGTCAGATCAAGATGAAGAGATAGCTACCAGATAAAAATTATTTAGTGTGCTATTGATTTATGTCTCTCTGCTTAAGAATTTCTTGACTATATGACATGCTTATTATCACTACTTTCTGCAATCTGATGTACATTCTGTCAAATAAATACTAGGAATTGTTAAATAAAATACAAAATATTGGTTTAATCATCCAAATTTATTTTGTTGCCTTCAAAATAGGCCCTGTTTGATGCAAAACACTTCTGCCAATGAACAATTCATTTATCAAAACACTTATAAGCACTTTTTGGTATGGCCTGCATCTCCCTCTGTGAATTTTGTTTCATTTCTTCAATTGACTCAAAATGTTTTCCATGAAGTGGTAATTTGAGTTTAGAAAAGAGGGAAAAGTCATATAGGAGTTATATCTGGTGAATATAGTGCTTGATTGATGACATTTATTGCATTTTTGGTTAAAAAATTGCATATAAGGGTTGATGTGTGAGAAAACACGTTATCGTGATGCAACATCCAAGAATTGTTTTTCCACAAATTTGGCCATTTCTGGCAAACATTCTCTCTAATGTTTCATAATGCCCAGATAATAACATTTGTTGACTGTTTGTTCCTCTGGAAGAAATCTAAGTGGACAACACCATGATAGTCAAAGAAAACAGTCAACATGTCTTTGATTTTTGAGTGACTTTGAGATTGTGTTTTTTGGTTTCGGCTCATTCTTGAAGTGCCATTCCGAAGCTTGTTGACTGGTTTGCATGTTACACTCATAAACCCACATCTCGTCACCTGTTATGATGTGTTTCATGAATATAGGGTTTGAATTAGCATTAGGTTGCTGAAGACTTGCTTGAATTCATTCAAGCAAGACTTCAGCAACCTTTTTCCAGTGCTCTCTTCGAAGAAAATTCTGCTCCTTCAAATCAAGTCATGCTGCGACACGTCTCATGCCCAAAACATCAACTAAAATGCTGCAAACAGATTCATGAGACATGTTTAGATTATGAACCATCTCTCTCAAGCTTAAATGATATTTTCCATTATCATTTCCTTCACTTTATCAATGTTTGTGTCAGTTAAAGATATTGAAGATTGACCAGAACAAGGCACGTCTTCCACTGCTTCTTGGCCATTTTTAAATTGCTTTGTACCACTCATATCCATGTGTTTTGGATAAAGCTTACTCTCCATAGGCCTTCTGCAACATTTTCAACAACTCAGCACAACAAATTTTGTTGGCAACACAAAATTTTAGACAAACTCTGTTTAATATTTTTGTCCAGTTTAAAAATTACAAAGCACACTTCCCATTCGATGACAAAACCAACATTTGTAAATAAACTGGTTGACAGATGGCACTACAAATTCATGTGACAATTAAGTACACTAGTGCTAACTTACAGCAAAAAGTTTGTTTTCATATCTTTTACACAGGCTTTTGAAATGGACAGTTCCTGGTATTTGAAAGAATGTATGTAATGTTATTGAGCACATTTTTGGGAGGAATGAAAAAAAGAACACACTAAAGTATTCACATGTATTCTGTTTTATTTAATAGGGCATTAAGTAAAATATTTTTCATTTTAAATAAATTCTGTATAAGCTTTGTGTGTAATCATGTGTAGCACCTAAAATATCCAGGCAGCATTCAACTTTGCACTATGTATTACAGAGCATTTCAGCTGTTATTCTTCGATGACTTCACCAATTCATCTTTTCAGTTCTTCAGTGTTGCAAACCTCTGTTGTGTACATCTTGTCTTTGACAAACCCCCAAAGAAAGAAATCTGTTGGTGTAATGTTTGGGAATCAATGTGGCCAGAAAATTGGTTCTCTGCAGCCAATTCATCAAGCAGGAAATTTTTCCTGTAGGTAGTCCCAAACAATTAAACCCCAGTGTAGAGATGCCTTATCTTGCTGGTAGTAAATGTTCAGTTGTCAGTATTCAATTTGTGGTATCAGCTGCATAACTCTACAACATATCAAGGTATGTAGTGCTAGTCACTATATACTTGGGAAAGAAGGTTCCCTAATTTTCCATCATAGTGTCACCTATATTCAGTCAAAGTCAGCACAAACTTTTACAGGTACTCTGTCATCTGAAACAAAACAGAGGTCACTATGTTTGTCTGCTAAAATTCTTATTTGAAAATTATCTGAAATTCTTGAAAAAGTATAATAAGTATTTGACTTTTCCATCAACCTCTAATTGATCCCTCAAGTTCTATTGACCATAGATGGTCTATATTAAACCTGTTGGAATTTCTGATTTAATTGTTAAATGTTTGCTGATATAAACATTTATAAGTCTGATTATTATATTAAAGCCAAATTATTGCCAGATTAAATCAAGTTATATTGTCTTATTTAAATTGGCAATTGTTTAGCTTCAATGTTTGCTAAGATATGAAAAAGTAAACTATCAAATGGACATTGGAAACTTGATTCTTTTTATTTTTGTAAGTTAACCAATGTCCAATTTTATGCTATGTAGTTAAAAAGTATTTTATGCCAGTTTGGTAGATCTGAATACATTTCTGATGAGTATTTGTATTGTGTATGAATTTTTTGATTTTATGTATAAATTAAAATAATTATTATTTGCAGCATGTAATTTTTAAATTTTAGTTAAATATATTTGTCATATTTTTATCAAGAATTATAACACAAATTATAATTTTCAGGAATTTGTTAACTATTGCCGTGTTCTATGGAGTTCCTGTTTTACAATTAGTATATACTTATCAAACTGTAAGTTTTAAATCTTTTAATTATCCAAAATTCTTTGTGTGTATGTAATATTTACTCTGTAAATTTCATTATGAACTTAAACCAGTAGCTTGTTTTTGAATATTAAGTTGCTTCAGAAGTAAACAGATCTAATGATTAATAGAAAAGTAATTCTCAATCAAAAATATAATATACAGTAGAGCGTCAATTGTCTAAACTATTGATGAACTAAAGTTGACTTCAGAGTACCCATTCCAGAAATTACGAAAGTTTTACATAACAACAACTATCTGTGATTTTCTGTAGACTTGCTATTGAGATATTGTGTTATTAACAGTAGTGTTAGCTTTATTTCAGTACAATAGAAAAGCATGATTAATTAATAAGTTTTTGTAGTTTCTAATGAATCAAACGAATTTACTGCATTAGAAACAGTATTAATATGGTTAGAAATACAACCTGAAGCAATCTTTTAATTTTCATGATGATGAAGCAAGGTATTTAGCATAGTTAAAAAAGGAAAAAAAAAACATGTAAAACCAAACAAAATAAGTGACTTCTTTAAAAAAAACACTGTAATAAAAAATTTTTGTGTGAGTACTGTAGTTTATTTAATATTAGTTTAATTATTATGTATTTTTTACTTTTAATTTAAGATTTCGTCAGTATGTTGTAGATTTCAATGAAAGACTGGGTCTTGTTAGATAATTTTTTCATTATTTCTTATCATTTGTGTGTATTAAATTGCTATGCCATAACATTATTTTACTATTATACTATAGTTAAAATTAATAGTGTTACTATACTTCAGGTATTTATCTTTTTATTCTTTTCCTACCAAGTGTGATTGGATCTGAAAAAAATCTGTTATCCAAATTTCTCCAATATCATTCATTTTGGATAATTGATGCTGTGCTGTATATATATTTTTCAAAATACTTGCAATAAAAATGAACCTAATATTTTTACAAAACAGTAAAAATAAATGGTGATTTGAATGATGTACAAGATGATTTGAATGATGTACAATGGAAGAACACAAATTTCAAATGATCCAATTTAAATATTTGTGTGCCTGCTGATTGATGGAGATGGTCTTCATATAAACTCATGTAAATACTGGTGTTTGAGGGGTGGAGGAATACTTTCCATATGTTGGGGAAAGTGTCATCCTATTTGAAGTTGATGGCCTTCTTATTCAAAACAGCCTTGTATATTTCCAGCATTTCAAGGTATTGAAGTTGTGCTCTGTTAGACACTGTATGGAAGATCCTGGTCCTATCTAAATGGAACTCCACATCTAGCTAGGTCCACGGCATAAGATGGTAGTGCAGTGGAGTGGCAACCCTTAGAAATGTTCTTTTATATGGAAGGAAATCTGTCTGTTGACAGAATGCCTTCTGCATTAAAGAACATCAATTGAGTTCAAAGATACTCCTACTCTAACTTCTTACTGGTTGTATGGTCCATAAGGGGGATAGAGTAAATGCTTGGCAAGTCTTACCAGAATGGTAAGTCTTTAGCATTTATGATGAGAGAAAACACATAGGGGGCTCCCTTAGTAGGCCAGATTGATGTTGTTACATTATATCTCTGTGTATAATGGCAAGAACTTTGTTGTATGTGACAACTGTGTATATTTCCAAACTTGGAGGGTTTCGGGTGCTGCCATGTTCATGGGTATCATGATGTTCTATGAGCTCTTAATGATCTTCCTAGGATATCCATGTTGGGCATCCTGGCAGGTGATAGTATGAAATTCCTGTATCTCTATCGCAAGGTTCAGAAATGTAAAAGCAAGCTCTATAGACTAAAAGTTAAAGGTGATCTTGTATGAAAAGGGATCTTGTGAGGGTGATGGTATGAATAAGGAATGATAAATTTTTTGTACACCTCTGTGACTGTGTCCATTGTTCAGCCAGATGTCAGTATCCAGGAAGTGCAGTCCTTTGTGGCTGTATTGTTCAAGGTTGAAATGTAACCATAAACATACAGCAATTAATGGATAATTTTAATAAACCATACTCATATGTATGGTTTATTAAAATTATCCATTAATTGCTGTATGTTAGGTTCATTGTGCCAAAGACTAAAGGTTTCATCGACATATCCATATAAAGGACCATTATGTCATAATACTTAGTGAAGATAGAGACTGCAAGCTTAAGAATGACCTGTTCACACAGTATCCAAAAGGGGGCTTTCCATTGGGACACCTTTGTGTTGTAGATAAGTAGTCCTTTCAAAAGTAAAGGATATATGGCATAGAATATCCACCAGTTTTAAGATTTTGGAGTAGAAATTGGATGGATTAGTGATGTTATTCATTAACTAATTCCATCAAAAACAATAAAAGCATAAAAATATAACAATAAAAGCATAGCTTATATTGTTATATAAGCTATGCTTTAATATAACAATATATAAAATTAGTTACACGAAACATTTGAAAATAATATACCATTATATTACCATTATGCCATTATATACATTATATTACCATTATATACCATTATATATAATGGTGTATAACATTACATTCTGCAATATTATTTAAATTTAAAGTTTAAAAGGAATTTTTAAAAAGAATTTATATTCTCAATTTTTGCACTTTTTGTTTTATGGATTTAATCGATTTGGCAAGTGAGCAGCTCATATTATGTCCTTGATTTACTTAGTTCATTTTTGCCCAGGAAGATTTGTGTTTTGACTGATCTTGTATTCTGATGTTTAATATATACTATAGAAATAATATGCAATAAAATCACTTAAATTTTGTGCTACAAGAGAGACTAATAATACTGTTTTTGGTTCTAACAATGTTGAACTTTGTAGAAATAATGTTATTTGTAATCCTATAATGTTAAATACAAAAGAGATACTTTCTAAAAATTCTCATTATAACAATAAATCTCTACAACAATATTTTTTCTTGTTTCACTGAATATTGCTGTAGAGGGATTTGATTGTAGTTGATTGGAAAAATATATTCTACATGCATCACAATTGAAGTTTTTAATTTCTAGGTTCTGAATGTTACTGGGAATGAAGACATATGTTATTATAACTTCTTATGTGCACATCCTTTAGGTGTTTTCAGTGATTTTAATCATGTGTTTAGTAATATTGGATACATCATGCTTGGAATTTTATTTCTTTTATTAGTGTGGAGAAGGTAAGTTTTTAAATTATCAAAATGTTATTTATAGTTTATTAAATCTTTGTATATTTTGTGTTAGGTAGTTTTACTTTTAAAGGTCATATTTGACTTATAACTATAGCCTGTTTTATACTGTTTAGAATGCTTTTATTTTTATTTTATAAATTATTTATTTTATGAAGTGAAATAAAACATCATAATTTTTTTCAAATAACCCACAGGCTTTTCTGTTTAAAAGCCAATATAATATCATGTATGGGTTGTGATTGTTCAATAAAGTGTATTATTTGTTGAGTTCAACATAAACTTGTCAGGTTTTCCTTCGTTTAAATTTACCAAGAGTATCATTAAAAATAAGAGAATTATTTTTATTACTGTAAGTACATTCATCTTCCATTATTATTTTTTCTGAGATCACAAGATACACATGTGTGCACACCAACACAAGAAAAACCACAGAATTTTGTTGTTCTTGTTGTTTTTGGAATTGTGAACTTAGGACTAATTTTCCATTGAGAAATATAAAAAACCTAGAGGATTGAAAGTTGACCAATTACAATACTTGACCTGGAAAGTAATTATTAGAATAGAAATGAAACCTTCACATAATCCACATCACCATATACAAGATGATTCAAAAGTTGTATCATAAATGACTCAACTGACCAGGTAACACAAGTATATCTTTATTAAACACCAACGGAACATGTACATCTCTGGCTCCTTGGAGCTACAACATGGCTGTCTTTTTTGTGCCACAACCCATTCAATCCATGTTGCCACTTCAGCACATACACAGTTAAATTTAATTACTATTTAAATATCAATGTATTTTACATCACCCCTTTTTCTTTTTACTGTTCATAATTCAAATATCACTACAGATTTTGGGGAGTTTATTTTTCAATTTTGCAGGAAAGTTTATTTGCTTTTATTTTTGTTTATCTTTGTTTTCTATTGTACAGAAAAAGAATACAATTATCTGGTATATTATGGTGATGATCCTAGTTCAAATGTATCTAATAAAACGTTAAACTTTTTATAAGAAAGCCATACTTAATTTTGCTTTTGTGGAAAAGTTAAATTAAGATATTAAACTGATTTTTTTCCATATTTTTTTTCAGAGATATTCTACATAAAAAAGCTGTAGACTCTAATTGTCATTTAGAAAAGGTAATTTATATTTGTGTGCTTTAATATTTATCATGGTAATCAGGGGTCACCCTGGCTTTTTTTAAAGTAATTGTCAATCCATTCACCAAAATAGAAAGTTATTTGCCAGATTACTTTTTCACTTACTGTGAAATTTTGTACCAACCAAAAATGAAAGGATAACTGTGTTTTTAAAAGTTCTGTGTTTTTATATTGTCAGTTCAATATAAAAACACAGAATTTTTATGACAGTTTCTCAAGCAACTTCATTTTTGTTTAATAGTAAAATTGTATCGGACCAAGAGTGATTTGTATTCTGTGATGCTCTTCTTTACCGAGTGACTGTTTCTTTTTTTACGAATTGCTCTGCAGTTATTTTCCACTCCAATCAACAAATGAATAAAATGTTTTGTAAATTACAAATTTTGCAATAGGCAGCGTGACCCTTGGTAATTATCTTCCTCCTATTGTTATATGTACTCTTCAAACCTGTTAACCAGAGTGGTTCCTTTTTAGATTCATGAACGTTTTTGTGCCCCTCCTGGGCTTTTCCTCAGGCTTTACACAATTGGCCATTACTGTTCAAATAATGATAATGGTCAATTGTGTAAAGCCTGAGGAAAAGCCCAGGAGGGGCATGAAAACGTTTGCGAATCTAGAAAAGGAACCACTCCAGTTAACAGGTTTGAAGAGTACATATAATATTATATTCTGGTGTGTATAGTGATTGTATCCTCCTATTGTGTTTGAAGTCTATATAAATCCATTAAAGTCATATTTCACTTAAAACTTCTTTAATTTCTTAAATATTTATTATAATGTTATAAAAATTAATATCTTGTACAAGTTTTATTTTGCATACTATTTAATTTTTTTTATTTGTGTTTTGTTATATTTATCACATTCAAGTCTATATGTTCCACATTTAATTTAATGCTTAATAAGACAGATTAAAGAACTTACAACTTAATTTATTTATTTCTTACTGGTTAGAAAAGAAATATGACAATCAGGAATACAAAACATCTTAAATTTCCAGCTTAAATTTAACTTTTCTTGTTAATGTTTATGACCCAATTTATAAATTTTACTCAGGCACCAATAGAACAAAATATCATCACAAATTTCTGTAAGGCTTGGTACCATTTTATATGCTACAAGAGAAAGCTATGGTTATTTGAGGAAACTAAAGTTTAATTAATGAAGAAACATTTTTGCACATTTGTTTGGTTCAAATAAAGGTTTGAAACATTTCTTCATTAATTAAACTTTAGTTTCCTTAAATAGCAGTATTTTTTTTCCTGTAACAAACAATATATTTTTGATTGTTGATACAATTATAAACTTATATTATTAATCAAAACTATGAAACTATAGATACATGAAGAATAACTACAACAACATTAATGAATAAAGATGAAAGAATAAACTTAAAACTTAGATGGCTGCTGAAAAAATTAAAATTAAAAGTTATGATTAATTAACAACAAATTTATAATATTGTGAGACTAAATAGTAAAATATTTACCACACACTACACAAAAGCCTGGGAACATTACAATTGAATAGAAGGCCACATATATATCACAGTACAGAAGGCCACATATATATCACAGTACAGAAGGCCACTATATTGAATACATGTCATATTGTTAGGAAATTCCTAAATACAGACACACACACTGACACACTTATTCAAGTTTGTCTTATTTTGGTTGCTATGCCTTGACTCTGGTCCAGCATAGTACATAGCAACTGGTGTCATCTCAGTATAATTCACTAAACCTAACATAATAATAATAATCATGTCAAATAAGCCACTAATTGTTTTATTGCCCTGTAAACGAAAAGTCTTTCATCAGTCAAATTACAATGTTGTTATTTTATTGTACTCTGCAGAATGTTTTCATTAACATTTATTTAAAAACTAGTTTTGTGAGATTGATTAATTTTATATTTTAGTCACAATTTAACTGGCATGCCAGTCTCCCCAGTTATATGCAGCATGCCAGTCAACCTGCAAAAATATGGTAGAAAAGTATCATATATACTGCAGGATAATATAATGTCCAATGTCTAAAATAACTCAGAGTTTAAATGAGGACAGAATGCTTTAATTTTCACATGTCTACAAAAATTTATGGGTTGGCAAAAATGTATGAAAACTGGAATGCCAGTTTTTCATGATTAACATTTTCTCAATGAGCCATTCTAATAGACAAACTCTTAAATTTCAAAACAAGCACAAATACATTCTCTTGGTGAATTTCTCAATTTAGTTTTTATTAATCAAATTAAAAATAGATTTCACAAGAAATACTTCATTTGCAATACATACAGTTTACATTTATTTCTTTCTCAATTTAAAATCATCAAGAAAAATAGCTCAGTTACTATGTAAATTTATTTTTAATGCTACTAAGAAATAATATATTTTTATTTTAGTTTTATGGAATACCACAACATTTTGGATTATTTTATGCCATGGGATTAGCTCTTATAATGGAAGGAATATTGAGTGGATGTTACCATGTATGTCCTAATTATTCCAATTTTCAGTTTGGTAAGTAACAATGATAAATTTTTTTGTAGTTTTGTAATTTTATGTTGGTTTAATTTTAATTCCAGATACTGCATTCATGTACGTGATTGCCAGTTTATGTATGCTAAAGATTTATCAGACCAGACATCCTGACATCAATGCACATTCTCATTCTTCTTATCTCTCTTTTGCCATTGTTGTTGTTGTTGGAGTTCTTGGAGTTGTGAGTAATAATTTTGAGAAACTATATCTATATTGTTGATAACAATAATTTTCATTTTAAAAATCTTTAGAATGGAGGTTCTAAAGCTTTTTCCTGTTGATCTATTTCCAAAATTAGATTTAATTTGCTTACTTTTTTCTACTGATAAAAAATAAGAATAAATTATTAAACTGATTAATAATAATTTTTATGTCACACCACAGTTTTAAATTAGAAAGCTAACTGAGATTTTATTAAACCAATATGTACATTTTGGGTCATATATCCTTCCACAGTTGGTTATAATTCTGTTAAAACATAAAAAGGTTGTTATAACTTTGTTTTGCAAGTCAAAATATTTCTTCTAATATATAGTATATTTTACAGAATTATCTGCCATAAAATCTAAAATTACAAATGTATAAAAGTACAATGATGTAAAATTATAACTTTCATTTTATATTAACAATATGTGTAAAATATGTCTGTTTCCTTATTTTTACAAGTACATTTACTTTATTATTTAATAAATTTTTATGTTTTAATCATTTTAATATCTTATCAGTTATTTTTGTATTTTTCAATTTGCATTTAACATTAAATTTTAATTCACAATTGGTATCCATCTTTTAGATTCGCTGACATGTAAATATGTATGTAAATCTGGAATTTAGAATGAGTAACCACATCTCATGCAATGTCATTCTGTTGTTTCTGTTAACAGGAACCAACCAAGGAAGTATATATAGCCTGAAATGTGCATATTGGTTTAATAAAATCTCAGTGAACTTTTCAATTGAAAACTGGTGTGATAAGTCCTTGAACTTTATAGCAAATTACATACTAGGATTGTTTAGTATAAGTACTATATCATCTGAATATCTTAAGTTGTTTATTCTAATTCTATTAATTTTTAATGTCTTTGTCATAGTGCATTTCCAATGCTTCTTGAAATTATAGTTTGAATATATATTGAAGAATAAAGGTGACAAAATACATCCTTGTCATACTCCTTGTTTTATCTCTACTTTGTTCAATAATGTCTCATGACTTAGTTTCAGTAAAGTTTATTACTATATGGATACCTTTATTGTCTAAACCAGGGGTGGCCAACCTTTTTAGCAGGCGGGCCAAATTTCAAAAATAATATTTCCTGCCGGGCCACACACCTAATTTTTTTTAATTAAAGTAAACAAGCAAGCGTGCTACACCTTCATCCGCATCGTTGCTTTCCAGTAGGTGAGATCGTGGTCAAACACTTGCCTGATTTAATGTAAAAAAAACACAAAAAATAGGTATATTTATTTTTTTGAAGAAAATAAAACATAACCGAGAATCATGTATTTAATAACCGAGAAACATATTTATTAGACAATTTAAAAATTTGACTTTGTTTTACAGAACTAACAAGTAAGTGCATCAAAATTGACCTGGACTGATGTTGTCGCTACACGCAAACAGTTTTCCAAATGAACATCAGTAATTCGTGTTCTCACTTGTGATTTGATATACTTCATGCGACTAAAAAGTTGTTCACACGCATACGTGTTTCCAAATAGCGTAACCATTGACAGAGCATGATTGTAAAACGCAAGATATTTATCCTTGTCCAAATACATTTCATAGAACTCTTCCAAACCTTCTTAACTCTTCTAATGTTCATTTGGTGATATTACAATAAAGTTAACATTTATGTTCATTTGACCTAGCTCCGCGGGCCTCATGTTGGCCACCCCTGGTCTAAACCTTGTTTTTGAAGTATCTGTAATAGTTTCATATGGTTTAACTCTGTCAAAAGCCTTTTCAAAATCAATGAAACTAAGATATGTATCATGTTGGTAGATATAGCTCTTTTGTAGAAGAATGTTCACACAGCATATTGCCTTTCTAGTTCCTAGTTCCTTTGCAAAATCCAAATTGAGTAGTGTGTAGATCTTTTTTCTTAATTCTTGCATATATTACTTTTTAAAATATTTTAAAAATGTGCAAAATCAAATTTTTCAGTCTATATTTGCTACATTATTTTGTATTTGACCTTTTCAGTATGGGCACAAAGGTACATTTTAGCCAATCTTTGGATATTTTTTCAGTACTGTATATTCTGTTAAACAGATCTACTATAATTTCTGTTTACTTTAAAGAATAGTTTTAGGATAGCTATTAGAATGCCCCCTTGTCTAGGTGCTTTTCCATTTTTGGACATATTTATTGCATGTTTAAACTAAGATCTGATGTTACATCTAGGATTTCTCAAACAGGATCCCGGGATCCTGGTTGTTTTTTTTAACCTGGGAAATATCACGGGAAATCCCACATATTTCTTAAAAGTTCACTTTTTTCTTATTTTGTGTTAAGGTTGAGGAAATTTCAAATAAAAAGTATAATTAATTCCTAAACTGTCAGAATATATTTGTATTTATTAATTTTAAACCTACTCATTAGTTTTTAAATTTTTGCTCGTTATGGCATGTCACAAATGGTCAATAATCAATATGTAGCTTATTTGTGGTAGGACTCTGAAAATTCTTTACTTGTCTGAACCTGTAATATCATAAATAATTGTATATATGCTGTCTTAATTTTTAACCATGCCCAGTATCTTCAATAACTGCATAATGCCAAGGTTGTGCAAATTGTGCAAGGATACAAACAAGTGTGAAGTATGCAAGTATGAACTTTTTATTCATAAATTTGATTATTAAAGACAAACAAACTGCCAAATTATTGGGCTATAAGCTTGATGTTTCTGTTAAAGTAGGCAATGTAGACAAATCAAGAATACTAGAGAGAAAAAGAAGTACTAAGTACTACAATCTCAAAAACGAACTAGAAATCTTACAGGCTATTGTTGAAAAAACAGATAACATCTGTCTTCTCTTAATTAAATGCATTAAACATGATTCCACTCACGTCAGTTGAATCGGAAAGGGCATTCTCAGTAGCAGGACTTTTCATTACTAAAATGAAAATCAGATTGAGTGATCAGAGTATTGACCATCTTGGCTTTTTAAAATCTTAATCACTCAGCAGTAAAGGACAGATATATCCATCCAGGGTGATTGTATGTCAATGGTGAAGGACGGATATATCCGTTAAATTATTTTGGGGGTATCGCCAAAAACTAGCCAAAAACTACCACAAAAAATTCACCTAAAAAATTAATTATGTAACAATAAATAAAAGACTTTTCTTTACTAGACATAACTGTTTATAAAATCTTTTTCTGAAATGGTAATGAGAAAAAACTCGCAAAAAAATACTTTAAAAATTTCCCACGTTTATTCTCCACTACTGGGGGGTAGAACCATACCTGACTAGTCCACTGTTGAAAGATTAATACAAAATATTATTGTAAATTTTTATAATATGTTTTATTTAAAAAAAAAATTACCTTTTAAGTTAGAAGTTTGATCTAAGTTCATTTTTTTAAAAATTTTCAACTCAATTGAAAACATTTTGTTGTTGTTGTTATTGTTGTATGCAGTTTCCAGCAAACTTTAATAAATTTTTTCTATTTGTGAAAATTTCTACATAATTCAAAGGTAATTTTTAATATACACTACTTTACAATAATGGACTGGACAGCAAGATGTGATGGCATAAGGTAAATAATACATGCTTTAATAGGAGGAGGGTCTCCCCCCCACATGCTGCAATTACACTAGCAACCCTTCTGATCATATTTTCAACAAGGTTTTGATGCACAGCTATGGGCATTTGTGTTCATTCCTGCTTCAAGAATGTCGCCAGCTCAGCTGTAGATTTCGGACGTGGTTCCCTGGTCCGTAAGCATCACTCTAACTTGTCCCACAAATGTTCTATTGGGTTTAGGTCAGGACTCTGAGCAGGCCAGGGAAGACAGTTGACATCTGTATCTTGATACCACTACTTGACAGAGGCTGCAATTCCATCTTTTTCCATCACGAAAAACTGGGAATTGCCAACATAAATTAATAATAATAATTATTATTATTTTGTGTTATGTCATTTCTTATATTTATATCTTGTTTAATTTTATATTTACCACTGATTAATTTGTTGTTGTTTTACTTTAAATTTTTGTTCTAATTATTTAAAAAATATTTTGAAAAAGGTTTTTTTCTGTGCATTCCAATTTTGGAATATTGTTGATGACTTTAGGCAGACCTTTAAGGTTAAAAATGTTTGTCAGAAACTTTTACATTACAAATTTTTGTTACTGGAAATTAAAGGTTTAGTTAAATGTGTTTATATTAATTCATTCTAGTATTGAGAAGAAGGGACTTTTATTTAAAATTGTATACTTTGCTAAAATTTTAAGATATTTAACTTATAATATTTTTAAAAGTAACAAAGATAAATTTAACTATTGATCGCCAGAAGATCCTTAGTAATTGTGGATAAGCTGATTTATGAGGGGAATCAGTTAATTCCGTGTTAGGAATGGACTAGGGGCTATGTGTATGTGGGTGGTGGTGTTGGAGGCAGAGAACACATGTATCTTTACATAAAACCATTTATTGAAGTGGAAAGAATTGCTTACATTAGGATGAAGATCACTTCTTCCAGTGACACGGAATGTTCTAAAGTCACTTAATTGACAGTTGATCATCATCTTACAATGATTAGCACTCCAGGCGACACAAATTTGTCATGGATCACAACTGGCGAGGATGTTGACACACTGTGGGTGTTTTGACTATCCAAGTGCAGTGACATTGTGTATATCTGTTGACTGACCGAATATGAGTGTATCATGTCCTTGAATATTGAGGATAATTCATTTCTGTTTTTCAATCAGCCATTCTGATTGGTTGATTTCCTCCTTCTGCGCTTTTCCAAGTGGTTAGTCTCTCGTTACTGAGCATAACAAGATCCCGACTCGGATCACAGGAGAGGTCAACTTGAAGCTGAATTCGAACTCCCAACTGGAGATGGTCAATTGAGGGACTACATTCCTTCTAAAATTTATGACTTGGCATTGCATTTGAACATAAACAAAATTGTATATGACTACAAACATTTCCTTTTCTTGCCATTTAAAACAAATCATTTTTTTTTTTAAATTAACTCTAATTGACCATTCTAACTGAATGACCATCTCTGGTTACATTCTTCTATTATTTATACATTCTCATGTTTTCTATACAAAAAATAATTCTATTGATATCTTTTTTTTTTTTTTTTCAAAAATATTTTAACTCAAATTTTAGTGACAGTTCAGACCTGTCTTGAACCTAACAATTGCCAAACATTGCCAATGTGTCTATTTTCAATGAAATATGTAACAAAACACACTACCTGGTTACTCTATTCATATACCAACATTGGACCTTCTTTGTCCAATGTTGGTATATGAGTAGTCTTTGTAGAAAAATTGAAACGTCTAACTTTTACCTTTACAACCTTATAAATCATGCAATTTAAAAAATTCTATAAGGATTAATGAAAAATGAATTAAACATTATGAAAAATAATTACATTATAAAANCAAGATGTGATGGCATAAGGTAAATAATACATGCTTTAATAGGAGGAGGGTCTCCCCCCCACATGCTGCAATTACACTAGCAACCCTTCTGATCATATTTTCAACAAGGTTTTGATGCACAGCTATGGGCATTTGTGTTCATTCCTGCTTCAAGAATGTCGCCAGCTCAGCTGTAGATTTCGGACGTGGTTCCCTGGTCCGTAAGCATCACTCTAACTTGTCCCACAAATGTTCTATTGGGTTTAGGTCAGGACTCTGAGCAGGCCAGGGAAGACAGTTGACATCTGTATCTTGATACCACTACTTGACAGAGGCTGCAATTCCATCTTTTTCCATCACGAAAAACTGGGAATTGCCAACATAAATTAATAATAATAATTATTATTATTTTGTGTTATGTCATTTCTTATATTTATATCTTGTTTAATTTTATATTTACCACTGATTAATTTGTTGTTGTTTTACTTTAAATTTTTGTTCTAATTATTTAAAAAATATTTTGAAAAAGGTTTTTTTCTGTGCATTCCAATTTTGGAATATTGTTGATGACTTTAGGCAGACCTTTAAGGTTAAAAATGTTTGTCAGAAACTTTTACATTACAAATTTTTGTTACTGGAAATTAAAGGTTTAGTTAAATGTGTTTATATTAATTCATTCTAGTATTGAGAAGAAGGGACTTTTATTTAAAATTGTATACTTTGCTAAAATTTTAAGATATTTAACTTATAATATTTTTAAAAGTAACAAAGATAAATTTAACTATTGATCGCCAGAAGATCCTTAGTAATTGTGGATAAGCTGATTTATGAGGGGAATCAGTTAATTCCGTGTTAGGAATGGACTAGGGGCTATGTGTATGTGGGTGGTGGTGTTGGAGGCAGAGAACACATGTATCTTTACATAAAACCATTTATTGAAGTGGAAAGAATTGCTTACATTAGGATGAAGATCACTTCTTCCAGTGACACGGAATGTTCTAAAGTCACTTAATTGACAGTTGATCATCATCTTACAATGATTAGCACTCCAGGCGACACAAATTTGTCATGGATCACAACTGGCGAGGATGTTGACACACTGTGGGTGTTTTGACTATCCAAGTGCAGTGACATTGTGTATATCTGTTGACTGACCGAATATGAGTGTATCATGTCCTTGAATATTGAGGATAATTCATTTCTGTTTTTCAATCAGCCATTCTGATTGGTTGATTTCCTCCTTCTGCGCTTTTCCAAGTGGTTAGTCTCTCGTTACTGAGCATAACAAGATCCCGACTCGGATCACAGGAGAGGTCAACTTGAAGCTGAATTCGAACTCCCAACTGGAGATGGTCAATTGAGGGACTACATTCCTTCTAAAATTTATGACTTGGCATTGCATTTGAACATAAACAAAATTGTATATGACTACAAACATTTCCTTTTCTTGCCATTTAAAACAAATCATTTTTTTTTTAAAATTAACTCTAATTGACCATTCTAACTGAATGACCATCTCTGGTTACATTCTTCTATTATTTATACATTCTCATGTTTTCTATACAAAAAATAATTCTATTGATATCTTTTTTTTTTTTTTTCAAAAATATTTTAACTCAAATTTTAGTGACAGTTCAGACCTGTCTTGAACCTAACAATTGCCAAACATTGCCAATGTGTCTATTTTCAATGAAATATGTAACAAAACACACTATCTGGTTACTCTATTCATATACCAACATTGGACCTTCTTTGTCCAATGTTGGTATATGAGTAGTCTTTGTAGAAAAATTGAAACGTCTAACTTTTACCTTTACAACCTTATAAATCATGCAATTTAAAAAATTCTATAAGGATTAATGAAAAATGAATTAAACATTATGAAAAATAATTACATTATAAAAAAATGCAGTCATCTCTCTACAATAATTCATATAGTAGTTGCTTTTATAAATAATAGTTTTATTTTTACAGTTAAATGGTTCATGGATCTTCTGGATTGTATTTACTGTTGCCCATGTATTGTGTTGTTTAGCCCTTAGTGCTCAAATTTATTATATGGGAAGATGGAAATTAAGTAAGTAACATACTTAATTTTAATTTATAATTACAGAAAATTTTAAATTAAATTAAATTTATTATAATTATGAAATATAGTACGAGATGGCAACACAACTAGAGGTAGGCACCTCTAGACAAATTATTTAATATTTAATTAATTACATAGCCATACTATAGCCTGATAATTTGGCAGTTATTTGACTTTAATTCATAAATTATTTTTTTAAAAATAGATTTTGGAATTTTCAAAAGGATGTATTTAACTTTACGTAATGATCTTATGACGCACTTTACAAGGCCAATGTACATGGTATGATTTTTATTTTTATTTTCAAATATACAAATAAATAAAAACATAACTTAAATTTCAGAAAAATAATCATATTGTTAAATGTTTAATATGAATAATAATAATTTTCAGTTTTCAAAAAACGTATAAGTTTCAGAAATTGAAGAAACTTCAAATTCAGATCATAGATTCGATTGTTGACAGTTCAAGCTGCAGTCATAACCTGTGAAATTAATTGGCATATGTTAGTGTAGGAAAGTACTTATGATCTTGCTCTAGAATTTGATGTATCTTTCTCAGAACCTTAGTGCCAGAGTAGTTGTGGTAATTAATCTTCCACAGTAACTTACAGTTTTTGTTGGAGAACTGTCTGAGCAATAGAAATTTTTTGTGTCTTTCCTTTGCTTACTTGTACACTGTTAGAAATGATGATATCAATCTTTGAGAGTTGTTTGTATAATTTTATAGAATCGAACGATTTTGTGAAGCACAGATTGACCAGATAAAGATGTTGTCTGAAGATACTATTGCTTTTCTTTTTTTTTTTTAATAAGCCTTGCCAGAAGTCTATGTTACACTTTAGGTAACCTGTTACATAAAATATTCAAGGTATATGCTTAACAATAGCACTCTATTTGCCAGTTCTCTGAGTCTCTGAGTTCACCCAGTATGCAAAGAAAGCTCAGAAAAAGAGTGTGGTACCCATTGGCAATATGCCAATTCAGGCTGATAAAGGGTGCAAACAAAAAAAAGGAGCCAAAAAGTGAACTTTGAACTACTCACTCTCTCTGATCAGCAACTACCAAGGACAAACTTCCTAACATACAGCCAATGCAATCCATGTATACTTATTATTTGAGGATCCAGCATGACCGTAAATAATATAAATTCAATGTGTGTTAGCATTTCAATGTTTTTTACACAAGTAATACCAGGCATATGATAATGTGTTACCATTTTTAAAATTGGCACATTTGTCTGTCAGGCTTTTGTTACGTATATTTGTATATTTCTAGGACCTTACTGTTATGCTGGACACTCAAATAATGAGTACACAGGGGTTGCTTTACATGTATATGTGGAATTCACATATTTGCAACCATTAAGTCTCTGTTTGTTTTATATGTTTCGAATGTTTTAAATTTAATATTTAAAAACGTTCTATTCTAAGCATTCTGATTTTGGAATTTGATTGTTCTCTAACCTGAAGCAGACCTTGGGTAAGGTCAAAAGTGTTCATTGGATGATTTATTAAACATTTTGTTACCGGATGTAAAGGTTCTTTAAGAGTTGTGATTTGTTCATGTTAAAAACAGAACAAAATTTGCATTCTGAACAGACAAAAATTTTCCAATGGATAAATTTATTTAAAAATCTAAAAATTCTCAAATTTTGAAATTGATAAAATTGGATATTTTTACTTTACCGTGGTGGTGTTGGAGGCAGAGAACACATGTATCTTTACATAAAACCATTTATTGAAGTGGAAAGAATTGCTTACATTAGGATGAAGATCACTTCTTCCANTTTTAAACTTTAATAGTTTTTATGTATTGACAATTGTTTATTAAAAATACTTTTAAAGGATCGATTGGTGCTTCTGATCATAGCAAATTTTATCAATTGGTCATGGTAAGTATTTTTTTTTATTTAAATCCCTTATAGTTTTATTACTAGCCATTATAAATCTATTCAAATTTAATACTTTCATGAATAATAATTAATAAATATTAAAATTAGATTTTCTATAATTTATGTACTTTGAATTTTCTCATAAAAATATTACAAATTTACTAAACAATGATAAAATTGAATTGAACTGTTTTATATTATATATATATATTTTTATTTTTAAGACTTACAGTTTCAAAATGTAAAATACATTCATTTCTGCTGTACTATTTGCATAATATACAAAAAATGAATAGCTATGTCAAAATATACACAACTATAATTTTATTTTAACAAATACTAATTGTAAAATAATTTCACACAGATTACTTGTTTCTATGATAACTTATTTAAATTTAAATGTGTATTACAAATTTAAATAACTTGTGTTTTACATAATGAAATATTAAATATTCTATGTTTGGATTGCAGCTGTGCTTATAGCATATATTGAGATGCAAATTATGGTAATATTAGCAACATTATGTGCCAATGACTATATAACTCTGTTGTCGTTGAGTTGCCATTTTATTCAGCACAGAATGGTGAGCCACAGAATAACACCTTTGTGGTAGAGGCTTATTTTGGAAATAACAACTGCACAGCTGCTAAGCAATGCTCATTTGAATAACACTTCAACTTGGGTCGTCATGGAAACATACCAGTTACTCACACCATTTGTTCAAATGAATGGACCAACAAAGTGGTTCATTCATTTAGATTCAATGTTTCTGCCTAATGAAAGGACTGTGATGACTGAAACTGAGAGTAATGCAATCAAATAGCATTTATGATCTTTTAGTGACAGACTGTAGCTTTGCAAATTTCAGATTGCTTATTCAAAATAATTTTGCTACAGGATCTTCACTTCTATTCTTATAAACTTCAAGATATACAAGCACTTAAGACCCAAGATTTAAGTGCATGCAAACAGTCTTGCACAATATGCTTAATATGCTCTGCAGGTTCCAGAGTTTAAAGTCATTGATATGCAGACCAGATAGGTAAATGGCACTCACTTACTATTGTTTGGCACAGAATGTAATAACTAAAAATAATGGTAGTTCACTTACATTGTGTGCTTTAATTCCTCTTCAGTACGTGCTGCAATGATACAATAAGCTGAATTAACAACTATATAAAAAAAAAACAAATATCCATTTTATTTTATGTAGTTGTTAATTCAGTTTATTGTATCATTGTAGCATGTACTGAAGAGGGGCTTAATGTAAAGCCCAAAATGCATATACATTAAGAGTGGTGCTAAAATATATTGGATGATATTCTTCCTTGATTGGCTTTGTCATTTGGAAGAAATGTGGCTGTTTACATCAGGAATCAAAAAATATATTATACAAAAATAATTATATTGTTCAATTTGAGATTTATTTTATATCTTAAAAATAACTATATCCCGGGAACAGATTATTTTTATCTCAAAATCCTGGGACAAGCAAAGGACTGGGAAATGAAAAACCCTAGATAGTACAGACCCCAGCTTGGCAGCTCTTCTCAAATGGGTTCTTATCATTTTTGATACTCAAAAAAATCACAGATCTCCTGTAAGCAATCCTGTTATTCATGTAACAGGATATTTTCCTGTAGATGTTAGCTAGCACCTTATTATACATTACGACTAAAAATGAATTGTCTTCTGATTGTAAGAGCTTAATGGGATGTTTTTGCTGTGAAATAAGAGTGTTAATTAAACACTTGGGATATCTATGTTGCCTGACTATATTTGAAATGCAATCAAGTTCTACTTTCCTGTCCCTTGCTGTCAGACAGTGGGTGTAAATCCTTCTTATAAGGGCCCTAAAAGCAGAGATGTTATAATTGAAAGGATCATGTGATTTTGAGTGGATGAAGGGTGGCACATATGAATTTTTATTATTATCAATTGCTCATTCTATAATGTAATGCCTATGCCAAGAAAGTGTAGTTAGATTCAGTTTTCTTGCTCCACTCTTAAAGAGAGGCCATATGTGTTTTTATTGGAAATTCCTATGTCAACAGGTCTGGTTTTCTCTTCCAAATACTCAAAAGTCATCTACATATCTTGCATACAACATGATGTAATTGTTAACACATAGCAAGATGTATTGTTTGAGGTGCTGTACCACTAATTCACACAGCATTCCTGAGATGGGACTACCCATACTTTCTTGCAGGAATGTAACACCTTCATAAACAAAAAAGGCTTACATAAGGTGGACTAATGCCAATATGTCAGAAATGTGCATGGAAGAATCCTCAATGTTAGGAATGAGGAAGTCATGCAATTCACAAAAACAAGGCTCTGTATGAATGGAAGGAAACATAGACTCAAAGTCACATACCATGAAATAGATGCTATCCAAGTTGTCAAGGTTTTTTATTCTGCAGATTATTCCATTTCTGGATAGTCTTCCATGTTGATGGCTATAAAAGAATTGAGTATTTACTCCATAAAAATAGATGGGGATCTAGATTTATTGATTACCAGGCATAGCTGTTTACCAGTTTTATGGAGCTTGACAAAAGTGAATATGCATGGTGAAGATGGTGCTGAGACTATGGCCTTAGATAATTTGAGTACTTTGGCTAAGAGAGAGTTAGCAAGACATTTAATCCTTGCTTGTAAATATATCAACATCCCAAAGCCTGATATATTGATACTAATCCAAACTCTCACTGTAATTAATTGGGCTATTATTATTCTATAATTAATAATTAGAAACTTAATAATTATACTTCTGCATAAATATACTATAATTAATTATTAATTATAGTATATTTATGCATTAATTATAGCATATTTATTTACCATTAATTATAGCATAATAATACCTTGAATTAGTACCTTGTTTGTATTTTCTCCAAGTAGCCGTTGAGGCCTTAGTGCATTTAATGATGTTGATGCACTCTAGTATTCCATTTTTGTAGGTGTCCCATTCCATTAGTACAATGATTTTGGATTTTTCCACTCTGATGGCTACTATACTGTTAACTCTCATCCAAATCCTTTAATCATGTGTGGCCTTCCATAGCTTTGTATCCTTATGTACACTGTCTGCATAGTTAGATATAGCAAAGAAAGTCTGTCAATGCAAGTATTCCTTTTGGATCTGGTTCAGATCTTTGATAAGGTTTTTGACATCTGGTATAATCTTGTTAAGATCACGTAATGAGGAGGAGCAAATGAAGGGCCTAACTTAATGGTGTTAATAAGTATTGGAGGAGGCTGTATGTTGTCCCAAAAAATAAGAGTATTTTGTGTTCAATGTTTGTTATGGAGTTGGAAAGTCAAAAGAGATTTTATTTTCTTATATTGTTTTTTGAGTTTCCCTGTAATAGTCTGCCAATGAGACAATGCTGGCATTGATCCTGAAAAAGTTTGGGTCCTGGTTGTAGAAATAATGCTCCAAATGAATTATAATGTTCAGTAAGGCATATCTTCTCTTAGCTAACCGTATTGCCTTTTTTAAGCATAAGCTTCCTACTACTGGAAGCAAAGTGGAACATTCAGGTGGTAAGCATATCCTATAAATTGAAGCAGGAAATAATTCAAGTGAACAGCAACTAATGAGAAAATCCAGTTTTGAAGATGTTCTGCATAATTTTACAACAGCTTTTCTCTAGGATTTGGCTGGCATAGCCATATTAATACAATTTCTACAAAACTACATAGATAACGTTTCCAACCTGATACAATGGCCATCTTCAGGTGTAATCAAAATTNAACATTAACATTTTCAACCTAATACAATGGCCATCTTCAGGTATAATCAAAATTCGAAAGTATTTTTAAAAACTTAACGTTTAAACGACAGAACGTTCAAACATTTTTACATTTAAAACAAAAATATTAGATAAATTAACAAATAAATAAGAAAATAATAAAACAAAATATATAAAATGAACTAAAACAATAAGATATAAATAATATAATAAAACAACATAGATAAAATAAAATAAAAATGAAATAAAATACACAAAAAAATGCATCCATTTTTATTTTATCTATGTTATTTTATTATATTATTTATATCTTATTGTTTTAGTTCATTTTATATATTTTGTTTTATTATTTTCTTATTTATTTGTTAATTTATCTAATATTTTTGTTTTAAATGTAAAAATGTTTGAACGTTCTGTCGTTTAAACGTTAAGTTTTTAAAAATACTTTCGAATTTTGATTATACCTGAAGATGGCCATTGTATTAGGTTGAAAATGTTAATGTTTTGATTAATAAACATATCTCAGCAAGAAAAGGTGTATTGATGTCTTATTATACATATATAACTTTTAACTTTCTGTTCTATTTTTTAAAAATGCATTCATTTATATTTGTGTTCTAACCTGAAGATGATCACTTAAAACAGAAGAAAATGTTTGTTTTTGTTTTTTTCTTGTGTTTTTGCTGGTTTATTGGTATTTGTCTAGTTGAGGTTATTTATATTAATTTGAATATTGTCAAAAATGTTTGAATTTTATTATTAAAGATTTTGTTTCCACTACAGTAGTTGTTAATCACTCAGCAGTGAGGGAAGTATATATATGTCCAAGGCAATTGTGTAGCATGGTGAGGGATGTATATATATGTCAAATTCTTTTGGGGCTATCGCCAAAAACTAGCAAAAAACTACAGCAAAAAAAATATTCACCTAAAATCTGAATTATGTAACGATAATTAAAGACTTTTCTTTACTAGACATAACTGTTCACAGTCTTTTTCTGAAACAGTAATGAAAAAAAATGCACAGAAAAATACTTTAAAAATTTTCCACGCCTATTCTCCACTACTGGGGGTAGAACCATACCTGATTACTCCACTGTTGAAAGGTAGGTTAACACCATTGTACATTTTCCCAGCCCTTTATAAACCCTAAATTTATTCCGCTATGTATCTAACATGGAAATTGCAGTGACATTAATGCTGAATTTTTTCCCATTGGGAAATTTTGGAACTGAACTTCTTATTTGTGAAATTGAAATTCTATGGCCAGGAAAGTATGCAAAACCAAATTAAATTGCTTTTAGTCTGATTAGTTCTTTTTATGCAGAGTTCTAAGCAATTCTTGTTTAATTATAACTGATCCTGTATATCAGAAATACAAATTATTTGAATTATGTAGTGGAGAAATACTTATGAAAATTTTTCATTTATAAAATTTAAAATTAATTCTTTATTTCTAGGTCATTCTATGGATTGATCATTCTTCCCAGGGATTTTGCTTCCTATTTGTTAGCAATATTCATCACCAATCTGCTGTTATATCTTGCTTTCTACATTATTATGAAGGTATATTAAGATTAATTTTTAAACATTTACTTAACTGGAAAGTCACCACAAAAATATGTTACAGAATATTATTATTAGAGCTCAGAATTTAAAGACAAAAATTTAATTTAATTGGGGAAAATTTGTTTGCAGAAAATTATCAACTTTGGGGATACTTGAGATAACAATATTTATTTAAAGAAACAATGTACAAATTAAGATAAACTGAAAACAAGTAAGTGTACATTGTTGGTTACAATGAGCACTTGTTTCTGTATAGCATTGTTTGATTATTTCTAGTGTATAAGAGATTACTTTAGTTATAAAATTACTGTGAATATATCCATTTATTTAATGGATATATTCCATTGCATAATGAGAGATTTGTTAATAGTACTGACAAGGGAAACTTTTGAATGCATACAAAAAGTAAATATTGTTTCAAGATCTATTGGATGTTTTTGTTTCTGGGAAGAAAAACCAGAAGAGAGGTTTATTTTTGTGTGTGGTCCCTCCAAGTGTAAAAAAATGGCCTCAATAATAATGACATATATTCATACACAAGTAGTACACACAATTTTCCTGACTATCATTGTAGTGATATCATAAACTTGTGATTTCTGTATGGATCTGTATAGTATTGATGGGTCAGAACACAATTTAACAACCGCCACAATAGACAGGCATAAAATATCACATCGGGTTGCACTATTTTTTTTATGGACAAAATAGCACAAAAATTGTGGTCATTTAATAAAATTTTGTCTTCATTGTTGAAAAACAGTTTTTTTTTTAATTTTTAGGCATGTTATGGAATTACAACATGTGGCTTGAATGATTTTTTTCTGATCATGTTATGCCATCTTTTTATGTTCATCAGGTTCTAAATTCAACAGAACTTCTACCAAATAAATGCATAAATTTTAATTACATGCAATCCAATAGTCAATGAGCTCCTTAATGATGATCCTAGAGAATCCATGTTGAATAGCTTGCACGGTAATAAAATGAAATTGCTGCATCCTTTCCTGTAGGTCAGAAGTGAGAGTATAGGCTGTATAGACCAAAGAGTTGAAGTTGCCCATCTCATCAAAGGAGTCATGAGAGAATGATGGTATGAAGAAGGAATGATAGCTAAACCCTTTTGATGACACACCCATTAACTAAATGTTTTTATGTAGGACATTAGTGCCTCTATCACTGTGCTGTTCAGAGTTTAGATGTATCTTGTATAGGTTGTTGAAATTCTCCAGTACTGGCTACATATCAATCCTGAACAATGCAGTGACAGAGGCACCCAATTTTAATTTGCAAAATTTGTCAGATGATCATTAATAAATAGCATTTCCTATAAACATAATGGAATAACTCATTAATTACACATTGCTTTTACAATAACATTGATAATGAGTAAGATTAATGTCAAATGATAATGATGAATTAAGCCTCGCATTGAATAATGTTAGAAGCACCAAAGTAGCATTTCCAGAAAGATGTGAAAAACTAGAAAACCCCTAAATTGAAGAGGATCAGTTGAAACAATGACTGATTTTAGTTAGAGATGTAGGAATGACATTACTGCAATAAATTGGGTCATTTTTATCATGAAATACTTTACAAAAGGACAATAAAGCATTCTGTGTAATGAAAAAAGTTGCACATGTCACATGCAATATTTTTCCTTACAACATTTTAAAAGTTTAATATATTTTGATTTCAAAACAAGGTTTTGCCTGTAAAGTACATATTTCTTTTGTTACCAATGTCTACTTCCTTATTTATGAAAGCATTTTATAAATTTTTTTATATGTTTTGGGTACTTAACAAAAAGATATACTAATGGAAAAACATTTCCTGTAATATAATAGCTCTTGCTAGCCAAACATGAAAATATCTTTAATGAAAGCACAGATCATCAAATGGAAAGTTATGCTTTATTTGGATTTAGTTAGTATTATTATTTTCATCATCAGACTTTAGAGTTTTATAAAAGTCTCTATTTTCTGGACTCTGAAATTTGCACATAGACAGTAGGTCCTTTTTGACACTTTTCATTGGGAGCAGCCTACTGTAAGCACAAGGCAGATTGATGTTCTGAGGTCATTAAAGTGATTCAGAACTTCCTGGTGTGCATGACTTCTCATTGACAACAGTAAGAAAAATGCATCTCATGGGGATGTCTTTTTTCTAATGACAATATGGTCTAAAATAAACAACACCTTTCATCAATCCAGCACAACTTTTAATACGTTAAAAACGTTTTTGATCGATTTAAGCGATCTTCTTCAGTTATTCTATCATTATAACGAACAAAGTATTCAAATTTATGAAATACAAAAATTCAAACCGTGGATGCACATGTTAAATGTAACACGCATATCCGTTCTCAATAAAATTACAATAAACATAAAAATGAAAAGTATAAACAAACTAATTAAAAATACATGAAAGTATACATCAAATAAATACTAAATAACTAATTAATAATGCTGTCTAAAGATGTATATGTTAATCCATGTTATCATAAAAGGACTTCCAGGCTGAGGACAAACTGTCGGCATCTCTGTGATTGATGCACTGTGTGGTCATTTGTGCTTTATGAATCTCCATTTTTTCCAGGTGTCTCACTGCTTGTGTGGATCTTGTAGCTTTAATAATTGCCGCTTGATCCCAGAATACTGTGATATCCTGCTGTTTTGCAAATGCAGCGAGGACCATACTATTAATGTTTATATTCACCGAGTGTTTATGCTCATCAATCCTTTTCTTCAAGTTCCACATAGTTGCTCCTATGTACACTAGGTCGGAGTTAAACCTATGGTCTTCTAAAGGTATAGAGCCAGGGTGGCCAAGCTCCTTGATAGTTTGAGCCATTTTTCAAAATTTGAAATTTTTCACGAGCCGCAATTAAATACGTATTAAAAAGGTATGTAAAAAAGGTATTAAAAATTTTTTTACAGAAATTGTATTTATTGAAAACATATAAATAAAAGTACAAAATATGTGTATTGAATTTAAATATTAGAAATTAAACATATTTATTTTACTTCTTTTGATAATTCTTTAAAATTTGGTGAATAATTGGTGACAGCACTTCTCGGTAATTTTTTCAGATGCTGGTTAGTTAACTTACAAAAATTCCAGATTACAAATTATATCCGTAGCAAGAGTGATACAAATTGTTTCCTCCAGAGCACAATGTCAACTGTCCGTTGCAATGACAGTTTACAAATTCAAAATTGGTCTGGAGTCAGTTGATAACGGACGATTACGCCACTGTTTATGTTCACTCGTGCAGTTTTCGATGAGTCATATCATTCTTAACTTGGACGGAAATGAAATTTGTTACAACGTTGCACTTAGTCTTTCATATTTGTTGTTAGTAATTTAAAAGACATTTTAAAACACATACGGAACAATAACAATTTTTTAAAATATAATAACACAAAAATGAAAAGGAAACTCGGGTACATTTATCGAGAGCCACAAATAATCCTTCAAAGAGCCACATGTGGCTCGCGAGCCGCAGGTTGGCCACCCCTGGTATAGAGTATACCCCTATCAGGCTATATTGCTTGTATCTTCTCTTATCATATTGTAACAGTCTGTACACAGTAGGATTACACCTATAAATTATTTGTAGATTCCTATATCTGGCAGCTTTCTTAATCATTTTGCTTAGAAACGGAAAGTAATTAAGCACAAGCCTTTCCCTTTGTTCAGCTCCTCATTGCTGTTGTGTTTGTTTCTGAAAATTTGTAATAAGTGTATCGACTACCCTTCGGTATCCTTGTTGTCCTCGGCCTGGAAGTCCTTTTATGATAACATGGATTAACATATACATCTTTAGACGGCATTATTAATTAATTATTTAGTATTTATTTGATGTATACTTTTCATGTATTTTTAATTAGTTTGTTTATACTTTTCATTTTTATGTTTATTGTAATTTTATTGAGAACGGATATGCATGTTACATTTAGCATGTGCATCCATGGTTAGAATTTTTGTATTTCATAAATTTGAATACTTTGTTCGTTATAACGATAGAATAACTGAAGAAGATCACTTAAATTGATCAAAGACATTTTTAACATATTAAAAGTTGTGCTGGATTGATGAAAGGTGTTATTTTTTTACATTATTTAATTAGTTCCAGTAAGCATTTGTTTATTTAATTAATGGCTACACTGGCCAAAGAAAAGTAGTTCTTAAACTATGCAAAGCAAGAACAAAGTTTGAATTCCTTACTCAATGCTGTCTTAAAGGGGTTTTCCCTATGTCGATTTATCGCATCAGACTACTGATGGGTTGTGACGACTTATTGCCGAAGTTAAAGTGTCTTTGCCTTTATAAGGCCATCAGAAATACAAGACAGCAATATTATTTGTTATTGCACAGTCTTATATAATTAGAAGATGAGATTTATAAGGAAGACCAGGCACTGTTGAAGGAGGTCAATGACAGAGTGCTTACATTATCTTGTTCGAAGGAAAGTAATTTAAAACATAAATATATTAAAAAGATTAAATGGTTGTTCAGATGCCTGAATGTTAGGCCATGCAAAAGGAAAACCATGATGATAACTGCTTGGGACAATATATCTCCACTTTAATTGAATCTTTGGAATATGGCCGTTTTATGCTCCTACTCCAACAGTACTTCCAGAAAATGTTGTCCCTAATATCGAGTGGCTCATAAAGGTTGTGAATAACACTATGCAGGATTACATTAGATGGCAAGCGAGATTCAGTGCAGAAAGGGAGAAACACGTTAACACGAATGCAAGGCGATTCAACAAATGCATAAAAGAAACAAGGGATTGGCTGCAAAGGAATGATATTGTACTCATAAAGGCAGATAAATCCAAGGGTATAGTGCTTTTCAAATGAGATTCATATAACCGGAAATTGCAAGAATACATCAACAACACAGAAACTTGGTATATATATTATATGGACCATGGGGAAAAGAAAAATGCAAAAAAAAATATTTAGTTCGAATTTTTACCACTAGGTGAAAAAATGGTGCACAAGAAACACAAAATGGAAACACGCAAAAGGTTTTTATTTACATTTGTTTAATGTGCAATCCATTTGCATCAATTACATATTCAAAATGCCTTACAATGCTGTAAGGCATTTTGAACACGTAAAGTCAAATAATTTCTGTTTTAATATTCAATCTACTATACAGGGGGTCCTGCAAAATGTCTGATGAGTTTTTGTAGAACACAGGGCCTTACAAAACTTGGGGCCAGGTTCCGCAAACGTGCTGAACCTGCCTCGTGCCAGCCCTGGGTTTAGAACTGTCTAAGCTGTTATGTCAGTCAGAACTGTTTGACTATTCAAATTGATGGCAAAAACTTTAATATGTATGCATTTGTGCAATATAACCATCAAATTCCTTAAGCCTCAATCAATGAGATGAATTAACAAACATGCAGTAACACAAATTAAGGAATTTAAATGATAACATTAGGCTGAAAAAGTTTTGTGTTTTTGCCAATTGATTGATAATTTGTAATGGCCATTATTTCATCTGAAAGTTTGACAAGCCAAACACCGTAGTCATATCTGTCTACAGTGTTTAAGTTGTAGTAATAATTGTTTTGACCATAAAACAGTAAATAATATATGTAATTTTTGTCTTTCAGTTACGTCACAAAGAGAAGATATTGCCCCCCTCATTGACTTACATTATTCTCTCTATGATTACTTGGGGTGCTGCTCTCTACTTTTTCTCCAAGAAGAACATTACTTGGCAGGTAAGTTGTAATTCAGTTTTTCTTCATCACATTGATGGTTAGATATTTTTCATGCAGCAAGTCTTGACCATCACCCTGGCTTAAAATTTTTATGTGGATTGGAATAAATTAGGTGAGATGCTACAGAACAGAGAGCTCAAATACATGAAATTGTTTGTTTAGCAATAGAATGGTTTTAGTAGCAGTTGATGTAATCTGGAAGAATATCATTGATTGAAATAGCAGACAAGCACTGAACAAAGAGATTCATCATTTTTATAGAAAGCATTTTTATAGAATTTCAGAAACATCCTTTACCATATTATATTTATTTGAACTTTTTTCCCTTTTAAAAATAAACATGGGAATAATTTTGATTAAAAGGCAGACATCCATTTTCTGTTATTTGTCATCAGTTTAAAGCAGCCAGTAACTTATTCACAAACTTCTTCTGACCAGAGCTGTGGAGTTGGAGTCGGGAGGAATTTCTGGCCAGAGGAGTCAGAGTTGGAAAAAATGTGTCGACTCTGACTCCTGCATTTTAAATTTACTTTTTTTTTGCTATTATTTTATTAGTAATTTACCTTCTTCAATTACAATGATCGTGCTGCTATAGTAACAATATTGTTATTGTAAAAGTAATTTTGCATGCTTCAATATAGATCCTGAGTTGATGCATTTAATAACATTGTTAGTAAATTTAATTAAATTAAAACACAGTTTACTCGTCATCACTAGCGAATTTTCTAAATTACCTCAGGTTATTACAAACACTTCATACGTGGATCAATGATTCAATCATGGAAATGAATTGCTGCATTTTTAAGCTTTTTAAAACTATTTTAAAGTANGTGAAATGGAAGTGCAAATGCTGTCAAATATATGTAGATGTAGAATTTTATTGCCCCTTTCTCCTCTTATTAAATATTTGTTAAAAATTAATTTTTTAATACAAATAAATATTATTGTAAGTTAAATATTAAAAATACTAACTATAAAAGTATTTGGGTAAATGTCCCAGGCTCCTTGCAGAGTTCAGAATTTTGTATCTCCCATGAGTGCCTCTGCCCTCCATAAAATGACTTGATATTTAATTTTGCTGGAGTTGGAGTCAGCCTACTAAAATTATCAGGAGTCGGAGTTGAGTGTTTTTTTACCGACTCCACAGCCCTGCTTCTGACTACTATTTTGACACATCCTAAAGGGTTTGGTCAGTTGATAAGAAACAAATAATTTTAAATGACATCTTTATTTTTGTTCAAGTAAAAGGAAAAGTCAAGTTTGTATAAAATTTGCAAATATTCTATCAATCAGAAACTTATGCACGAAACTTATGCACCCATGGTAACAGATGTGTTTTAATGTAACTTGCAAAATAAAGCCTCTGGCAGAAAATACTTTTTGGGCAGGCTCAACTGAGAAAAAATATTAAAATTCACAAAAGAAAAAAACTTACAAATATTTTTTGTAAAAAATATAAGACTCTGAAATATGAAGTGGGGTCACCGTTGACTCTATGGTAGTACTTGGGTTAATCACACTCCACTATAAGTTGGCCAGATCTGGCATATCAAAACTCAAAACATTGTCTCTCAGTTGATACAGGTTAATGCATACAAAGTGGGAACTGCATGCCAGCACATTTTAGGTACAGTACCTTCCAATGATGTATCCAACTGTCAATGTGTTTAAGTCAGAGAAGTTTTGTTCTTTTTGACTTTAATGGTTTGAATTGACCAAGACACTTCCCAGACACTGCAAAATGCATTTGTATTAATATAAGGAAATCAAAAATAATTTGAAGGGAAACAAAACTAGATATTTTTACAAAAGATGTCAATAGACAATATTTGTTAGTTTAATTAGGTTTTTGTTACTTTTCTCTGCACTATAATTAAAGTTTAATCTATTTAATTATTTTAGTACAAAATCAACCTGGAAGGGACAGTAGTGGCAAAGTTTGCTTCTTTCAAAGAGTAAATGAAGTGACATGCTGTCCTGAAAGGTTGGTAGTCCTTAAAGAATATAGAAGATTGGATTTCTACAAAAAAGGAAGCAAACAGAAAGGGGGCTTGATGAAAGGTCTAGTTCTTTATTATTTAAGAAAAGGAAATTTTCTTTCCTACTAGAAATGCCAAGAATTTGTTGGAATGTACAACCAAAGACTGGTTCATTGATCTACTCAGTTTTCTGTAATTTCCAAACCATTTATTCAAAATAGGACAATTAAAATGAATTTTCTTTACAGAAAAGTCCAGCACTGTCCAGGGAAAATAACAAGAAGTGTCTACTGGTGAATTTTTATGATGGTCATGATGTCTGGCACTTTCTTTCCAGTGCTGCCCTCTTCTTCTCTTTCATGGTGAGTGAATACTTTGGAAGTCAGCAAACTTTTGTTCTCAACTTATCAGACATTGTTGTTCAGTTAATTTTTTATCATAATGACTGCTAACTGATTGTTACAATGCAATAACTGATTGGTAATTCATATGAACACACTTGGATGCAGTGGCGTACCGTGGGTGTCAGCCGCCCAGGACAGAGGAAAATTTCGGCTCCCCCCTTTATGTAGGTATTTCAATTTAAAAGACCAAAATTCAGTTTTGTCACAGAACAAGCAATGAAAAATTCGGTGGTAGTGCAGCGACCTGTTTAAAATAGTTCTATCATACAATGAAAAAAAAAAAAGGGGTCTACAGAACGATAGCACTATCGTAGGCGCGATGCAAGTATAGATTAGGATGTTTCAAATTTTTACAAGATATTATTATTACTTATTGTAAAATTTTGCCACCCCCTAAAAAAAGTGCCACCCTGGGCGGGCTGCCCCTGCCGCCCACGTTACGGTACGCCACTGCTTGGATGCAAAGTGTGAGAACTTCTGATAGAACATGGTACAGTCAGTGAATTGCCCAAGTACTATGTTTCTTGAAGTTTCTCAAACATATTTGGCTTGTTCTATTTCACTGGTCGTATTTTCCATTCGAAAAAAGCTTTCATAAGACATGCAAAATAGTATCAAGCAAGGTTTTGAATAATATTTTCAAAAGTTGGCTAGTCATCAAAATATCTTGAGACACATAAATGAAAAATATTTTAAAAATCCTTTACAATTGGTAATTAACAAAATTTATGTTTTGAAGATGCAAATGCTTATTTCTGTAATGATTTTTAGGGAAAAAATCAAGAAAAAATACATGGAATAAGATGTAATTTGATAAAAATCAAAAAGAAATAAATTAAAATAATTATTTTGATTATAATAATAATCAAAATAAATTATTATTTTATACAGTAGCACTATTGGCATCCAGTCTTATTTGCTAGCTGTTCCACAGCACTATATCTTGTATCATTTCATTATCATTACTTTCTTTTTGTTTTTTGGTACTATTTAAGTCTATTCTTGTCATTATTCTTCATTTATTTTTAGTTTTCTTTTCCGATATAGTTCACTTATTTAATTATTGTACTAAGTGTCGTATTTAAAAGTAACTCAGTTCAAGTTGACCTTGCACTTTCTTGCATTTCATTTTTCCACTCCAGAAACACTTCCATATATTAATCCAAACAAAAACATATGAGATGTAAAAAAATTTTGCCAAGTAAAAATTTATGACAATTTAGATGACATTCAAAATTTTTCTTTGGTGTTTTCCTTTGGTAAAGATAAGCTTGGCACTTGGAGGCAAAATGTAGAAAACAATAATACAGGCAAAAAATCTTGTGAGTACCGCTTCCAAACTTTGATCTGTCGACCTGGAAGTTTTGCGAGTACCTCACTGATAACGAGAAAGGCTTCTTTAAAATTTGAAGATTCAGTAGTTTTTCTCTATGAGTATTTACAGTGCCAGATGAAGAAAAAGGAGGAGAAGAAAATACAGCGTTTTTGGTGATTTTTGCACTTTTTAATTTTTTATTTTTGAAAACTGCTTTATAGAAAATCTTGAAATTTTGCACACTACCTAAGGAAACAATTTATGTTCGAACGAGATATTTGGAAAATACTTCAGGTGTTTGGTGATGCAGAAAAATCAACCCTCAAAAATTGGCAACTTTGAATCCTTTATATGTAGTTGGTCAGTGAGTTTTTTACTTAGCGGGGAGTCACTGCCTTGACTCCTGATTACCTCTATTTATTTATGAACTCGTAAGCTTTGAAAACGTGGTTATTATTAGTGCAAAAGCTGTATACATATATAAAATGGATAAAGTTTTATTCAATATATAACTAGTATTTCTAGATATCACTGTAAAATGATCCCTTCATACCAAAGTATATAAGTAATTTACTGATGAATCTTATCAATGGCAACCATTAGCGTAGCAGAAGGGTGAATGTAAAGAGCCTCAATTTACTGATCTCCTCTAGATGTGCAGACCACATAGAACGATCACCATCTGATAATATTTTCTTCCCTTATTCTGCATTTAGTTCAAGAGGCTTTGTGGGTAATAAGTACAATAAATGCAACCAACCTGATAATTACTTAAAATATCAAGCAAACAGCCAAATTCCTTTACTGGCTATTAAGGCTAAATACTTTATTGAGTTATTAAAGGCTAAATAATTACAAAGGAATTTGGCTGCTGTTTGATATTTGTGGGTAATTTGAATCATTCAAACCTTGCTTGATACTATTTGCATGTTTTATGGAACCTTTTTTGTGGAAAATATGACCAGTGCAATAGAACAAACCAAATGTGACAGTCTCGTTTGAGCAACTTGAAGAAACATAGCACTTGGTCAGTTCCCAGACTGCACCATGTTCTATTAGAAGTTCTCAAACTTTGCATCCAATAAGTGTGTTCATATTAGTTTGCCACCTTTTCAAAATTGCTGACCCAGACATTTTAAAATTAAGGTGTTATACTTAGAAATAAAAAAAAATTAGGTTTTTTAATTATGAGTAGAAAAGAAATATTTTTTTTTTTATTAGAACGTAAGCATGTACCGTACATGATATATTAAAATAATAAAATAATCACATGTGGCATATCCAAAAATAATTAATAACAGTCCGATGTCGATATTAATTGCAAAAATAATACATAAAGGTAAGAATAATAAATAATAACACATACCAACATGAATATTAAGTTACAAAAGATACATACGAGGCGTGAGCAATGTCATTTTACAGCCAAGAACTGAACAATGCACATGCCAGTTTTAAATCAGTTAGGGATTTGTGTTGGAACAAACTGAATATTTGCAAGTTAAAATTTTAAAAGTACATTTTCTATCACTCTTAGCCTAGCAATAAGATGGGGATAAGTTTGGGTGGGGGTGTGAAGTTAGTTTTTAACCGTTAAACTAAAATATTCACAAATATTTTTTTAAATTTATTTTCTTTAATCGTAATTTCACAATTTCTACGAAAACCGGGCCATGAATTTAAAAAACTGGCTTGGTGGCAACATCAGTTCATATGAATTACTATTCAGGTTATTGCATTGTAATAATCCAATTTGAATGGTTAGTTATTATGATGAAAAATTAATTGAACAACAACGTCTGATAAGTCAAGAATCGCAAGAAAATGATTTATTAGTGTTTTAACAGAGGTAAAGCCGGTTCAAGACACAAATATAAAAAATGGGTTACAGAGTTACAGTATCAATAACCAGGGATGAATTCTCTGGGCTTACTTAACATGCGCCACATGCTTAAGAGAAAGTTTTGACTGTCAATATATTTTTTATATGAGAATATGCCATAAATTTATTCTAATGTGTAAAACTCTTTTATCCTTTGTGTTTGCTTTTACATTGACAGCTAGTGGCTAGCCGTTTTAAGTAAGTGCGATGCTTGCGGGAACTAGATTGCTCGCTTGTGTGGAGGTTTGCTGCAGCAAACAAGTGCGCATGCATGACGCCATTGGAAGGATTTAACACGGCCAGATTGTATCGAAAGTTTGTGGTACCCAGTCAGCGTACATGTATTGTGTTTAGGGGCGGATCTACATAGGGACTAATAGGGCTTAAGCCCTGGACACCCATTGTCAAGGGCCCACAAAAATTGAATTATCATCATAAATTTTTAATATCTTTTCATTATATATTTCATAGGTATGGATTTGTGTTTTNTTGAATTATCATCATAAATTTTTAATATCTTTTCATTATATATTTCATATATTTTATCTGTAGATATAATGGGCTTTATAATAGTCCATACGTTTTTATTCACACCAAATAACATTTCTACGTATTGTTTAGTGCTAGAGATAGGCCTATTATTATAACTTTCAGCATGCCCAAAAATTTTGGTTAGGGTTCGCCAGTGGCATAGCGAGGGGGGTGCAAGGGGATGTATCATGCACCGGGTGCCACTCGCAGAGGGGCGCCCAACTGGTCTCCAAGACAAACTAAACGTGTTTCTGGGGGGTAGGGGGTGCCAATAAAGTGTCGTGCCCTGGGCGCCAGTTATGTTCGCTACGCCACTGGGATTTGCTCCTGTCAATAACTGACAAAATATTATGCAGTACACTATAAATTAATGTAATCATAGTATGGCTTTGCCGAGAGGAATAGCCGTTGCAGAATTTTGGGATTGGTACAGAAAGTGCAGAGAAGCCAGGAACAGACATGGGGAAAAGGGCATGTTTTGTACTTTGTGGGTAAAAATTATACATTACTCCGAATTTTGAAAAAAAGGTGTTAAAACTAAATATTATAAAAACGTGGTAACACTGCTGAAGTGAATTCATATTAGAGGCAAAAGAATTTTTTCTGATTGTGGATAAAACCACTGGAACACCGGTAGTCAGTCGCACGTTTGCGCCCGACCAATGGATGGGCCACGTGAAGTTTTCCAGATTTTCTTCACGTTTGTAACATCTAAATAAGAACCAGTTTCCCATTAAAGTCTTCCCTACAGACAACCTAGCCGTCGCGTCGTCGTAACCAAATAAATTATACTCAGGCGAGCCCTTGGGGTTATCACCCCACAAAAACTCTTTGTTTATAGAAACAAAGATCTAAACTTTGTGTGTACAGGGTCGTTAGCAAAAATAGAACACGACAATAAAATGACACAAAACATAGCTGCTTAGCGATTCTTAGCATGACGATAAGTGAGAATGAAATGTTTTTAACAGAACTCAAACAACAAGAAATCCGAAGACATAGTCGATATTTTAGTGGTCTTTTTGATATCGATTATTTGGTATCGAGAATTCCGATTAGTCATTCGATTATTATTCGATTCGCCAAATCCAAAATCGGTCATCCTTAGTAAGAACAGACATTTAGCTGTACCATGCGGTGGGAAATGTCGCGTCCTTTTTATATAGCGTAGTTCTGACGACTATCTTTCTCGGCATTAGTATCGAGTTTACTTAGTATTTAAATACAGTAGAGCGTCGTTTATCCGAAAGCATTCCAGTCTGCAAATTTAAATTTTTGCTAGTGCTGTGGCGCTGCAATCTTTGGCTATATCTTGGGCTACTCTAATATTTTTTTTGTTGGTGTGTGTTTTTTAGCTGGCAGTATTGGCACTGTTGTGTGGTGTTTTTCTGAGGATTGTGTGTCGTGCTGAATCGAACTTTTTTGATACTAGATCATCTTCTAAAGTATATATTTTTTGATTTTTATATTTTTCAATATATTTATTTTGTTTGTAAGAAATAAAGAAATAATTTTTAACGATACAATAGCCACGATTATTATTTTAAAAAGTTTACGTTAGGCTTAACATCGACGAAAATTCAACGCCAAGCGACACGCGACGGAGAAAAATTTCAACACGGGATAGGTTAATGTATTTTTTCGCACTAAAAATAAGTTATCCGAACAACCTCAGTCCCCAATTGATTCGGATAAACGACGCTCTACTGTAATATACCATATTATCCGAAACTTTCGTTTCTTTAAGTTATATAAAAATAATACAATATGGGTTCCAGAAACCAGCGGGCCTTAGTGCAGTAGTTGGGTTCCCGGGCATACAAGTCGCACCACGCCAATTCCGGTAGGCTGACAGCGTACGGTGCATTAAAAAAGTTTTCTTCACTTTTCGTCTTAATTATTACGTAAGGTACGGTGTTTTATATTTTAAGAGCATTAATAACGATAAAACGGACTCCGGTTTCGTAATCGTGAGGTCAATGTTTCGAATCTCATTGGTTTTAGGTAATTTTATTTTTAATACAAAACTATAATTTACACTTTGTTCTTGGTCTTCTTGATTTTTTATTCTTGGAATACACGACAGCGGAGAGTGTTGGCAAGCGCATGAGAATAGCGTCGTTCGTCAGACTCCACAGTTCCAGAGCCGTTGAGTATTTTTCTGCCAAACATCCTCTACAGTAGCGCCGTTTCGGAACATGTTTAGTGTTTGACGTCATATTAAGGGCGCGTTTGGAAATTCTAACTGGTAACACTGGGGTAGTGGTGACTGATGTCATCGGTCGTAGCCGGTTATTCCGGGCGATTAGCACATTTTTAAACACGCTGGCTATTTTGTGGTGTTCAACATGGCGGAAAGCCACCAAAGCCAAGTTCATCAAAAGATGAAATGAACTTGTAGAATTTTTTACAAGTATTGGAGAAAAATTTATCTTCGTTTGGGAACCACTGTTTTACAGTATAAACTAAACTTTTGATTCTCGGCGCCCTTGCTAAATCCAGATTTTCCCAAGGCGCCTTATGTCAAATTCCAACAAGCACAATTTGTGAAAAAGCGAAATAACCAATATTTTTTTTAAATTAAAAAGTTAGGATGTTAAGTAAAAAATTAAATAAAACACGTATTTAAGATAACAAAAAATGTAATTGAACAAATTCAATTAATTATAGTTAATGGGATGGATGAGTCTGTTTATCATTGCACATTTTCTCAAATCTTGGAATCGAACTGGACACAGCTACCCTCATTTCCTTCTTCGCATTGATTTTCGTGCAATACTTAGTTTTTATCACAGCGACAAACTCGGCTTCGCACAAATAAGAAGTCGAAAATGGAATTATGATTCTCTGATCTTTACCAATTAGAAGGGATATCCATCTTTTACTGATATCCAAAATTCAGTTAATTCCATGTTGCTAAATTTTGTTTTCAACGTATTGTCGCGAGACAACTCAATAAGATTCTCTTCTTCTGCAGCAGTAAATTCAGATGGAACACTGGCATTAAAAGGATCTTGAATCCATGCAATTTATCGATATTATCATTTTGAAAATGTTTCTCAAACCGGGTGATAATGATTTTCAAACGTGGATTTTATACTTCGAGAGAAATCAACTCTACTGGAGGTTGGAGGTCAAAAATTATAACGAGGGAATATATTCTTTTCCTCTGTCTTCATTTATTTTTCTTTTTCATAGTTTTATTCTTTTTTTTTTATAAAAGCTGAAATTTTCTCAACCGACTTTAAAAGGTGATGTTGCTTCCCTGCAGGGAGAGATTCAGAGCATTCGGCTTTTCAAAAATATCACATAAGTATGCTAGTTTTACCAAAAAAAATCTTCATTTCCAAAATTTTCGGCATACTTATTGTCTTCCTCTTTAAGAAAAATATAAAACACAAACATTAAGTACAAAATACAACATTACTTCGAGAAAACCAACGCTCTCTCGTGGTAATGTTTTGTACTTTTTCGAAGTGCTGTAATACATTAAAGACGAGTGCTCGGATCTCATAGCCTTACATAATTTTTTGAAAAATCTTTTCTTCAACGGCCTGTTTTTTAATATAAATTTTACTACATGTTTTAAGACCTGCTTCAATGTAGGACCCTATGAATAACGCAATGGGCCCACAGTGCAATAGAGTCTTTGCTTCGAAAAAGTGCTTGCAATCCTCCATAACACCCGGACATAGAACGAGCACTATCAGTATAGATACCAATGCATTTGGTCCACTCCAAATTATTTTTGGATATAAAAATATCAAGGATCTCGAACAAGACGTGAGCCTTAGCACCAGCAGTGATACTTTTACAAAATTGAGCCTTCTACAATGTTGTTGTTGTTATCTATAAACCGTACTGTACATAGCAAATCAAGTGAACATCATTATTATTATCTGTGTCCTTATCCAGCTACAACCCAAATTCCTTCCAATTTATTTTTTCAATTGTTTGAACATTGGAAGTCCTTCGCTGTGCTGTATTCTGCGACTGATGGTGTTTTTGGACAAAGGCACTTGAAAGCTGCTTTCCAGCTGACTCGCCGATCGTAACGTTCACTATAGGTACAGCATCCGGTAGAATGAATTTTTCTGCGATGTTATGAGGCTTTTAACATTTTGCGATTCTATGTGCCACCTTTATTACTGAGTTAATGATTTGCACCAGGTCTGCTAGATGTAGCATCTTATCACATTGAATAGAAAGTGGAAGTAAAATTATAAAAAAATTTATAACATTTCGTGGCGCCTCGGCGCACACTTTGGGAACCGCTGCTGTAAAATCAATAATTTCGTAGCATTTGCTGGCCATTTTCCATGCTGTCTTGCCCATCTGAAATTTGGGTCGATATTGGCTTTCTGATCTTGATCGATTTGTGTCGCGAAAACAAAATGTTTTTAATAAAGTAAAATTACATTATAGATGGAATTGCTTTATTGCTTGCTATGCCCAATCACCAGGAACAACTATTTTCCGTTGCAGAGAAAACCTTTCTTTAGAGGCTAGGACTCTGCACACAAATATGTAAAACAGTCTAAAATGTCCACAGGTGACAATCCCAACACAATTAAAAATATAATATTTCTTTGTTCTGCCAGCTCTTTTTACAAACAAACAAATTTTCTATTTTCTGTAAATTTTTAAAATCACGGTCACGTTCCTCACATGATACAATGTGTCCGCCATCTTGTAATTCAATAGAACCGTTTTATCTGCTTTGTCACCGAGGTTACTTCGGCAAGTACCGCAGAACAACCGATGACGTTATAATCGTGATTTTTGATTATTCGGGTTACATTTACTAAACGCTCCGGTAATTGCCAGCAGTTTTTGGTAACACCTGTTAAAATTTCCAAACGCACTCTTAGTAGTGTCTTTGGTTTACCTTACCTATCGCTGGATGCAACCGACCAATGACGGCTGCTTTCTGCTCCGATTGCAAACGTCACTCGTCGCTGGTTACACGTAACATCGTAACAGCTACCGATCGAAACATCTTTGCCCGGTTACAACTGGCCAATAAAAACAACGTTTTCGTGTCAGAGTTATCGACTGACGGCAAGAAAAAAGATTCGTATTGAAAATAACACTGGAATATAATTTATTTTCGTTAAGCTTTCACAAATATTAGACTGGATATTGCTTTTCGGAGATCAGGAAAACAACTTCAATCGTTGATTCCAACAACAACACGGTAAATAAAAAGAACGTCAACGTAATAACTGCAGTATAGAATAAGACCTCGTTTAGCGTTTCTTCGATCAACGCTGATTCAAATTAACGCGGCATTTCATTGATTCTTATATACTGTAATACGATTTTTCTCAAACACGAACCAATCAGAAGGTGGCAATTCGTCATAACGCTGTACTTTCCTTAAATCCGTTTGGTGCAATTTTACAAAACTTTAACATCATGCATGCCACGGGCAATATCGATCTGGCTTGGCAAGAATTAACCGTTAGCCTAAAGAGCCTTAGCCTGAAATAAAAGGTCGGCGTTTTGATCAGTTTTTAACTTTGTGTGAAATTTTTAATACTGTATTCTATAATCGTTGTTTTAACGAAGATTACGCTATATCCTCAAGCCAGTTTGCTGTTACTTCTCGGGACTGTGAAAAGGATAACCCTTTCCCTCTCCCCCGCGGGGAGGGGGAATTTCCAAAAACCCCGTCTTACTGTATACATTCTCATGAAGTATCCTGTGTACCAAATTTCAACTTTCAACTCCTAAACGTTTGGGCTCCGCGCTTATTATTATTATTATTAACCCATCTCGATTATATTATAAGATTAAAACGTCTTTAAAAGAAACTTGAAATTAAAAGGAGACACTACAGTTTTAAAAAAAAATAACTTACAAATCAGTTTATGAAAGCTTTGAGTTACATTATAAAACCGTTCTATATGAAAATTTTATTTTTATAGATTCGCTAATAATACAATTAATTTATATTACTTTTGCAAGAATTTAAGATATTTTAATCGAATTTGGTGAAAAAAGCTCGAGAGTTCCCTTTTATGAATTTAATTATATTCGAAAAGGTCTTACTTTTAGAAGTAACATTGTTGTGTATACTCGACCCACTTTTAGCCTTAATCCTAACCGCAGCGCTTCGAGTGAGAAAATGTGGCTCTAGACGGAAAATTCTGCTCTCTTCTCTAGTAACCGTGGTTGTAGTTTCGCACTTTTACCAATAGATGAAAGTTTTAAAAATTCCATATACAGTAAGACCCGCTTAACGCGGGGGATACGTTCCTAGACGACAAAGCGCTTAATCTTTGCTATACAATACGACTTAAGTTGAATATGTATAATGATAACAACATTCTATACAACTATTATTATTTTGGCATGAAAAAGATTAGAAAAAGTTTTATCACCTCACTGGCTTTTTTTTTCTTTTTATAAAAAACTATAAGTGAGTGGTGGTTTCCATCGTTGGAAACTATATTGAAGGCATAGAAATAGAAAGGGATAAAATAATCTTTAAAAGAGAAAAATATCTTTAACCGATAGAAATGGACAAGAAAGCAAAATAAGAATGTTTATTAAGTAAAACTGTGTGTTACAATACAGTAGACGCCCCCTATAACACTAGATAATTCCGTGTTATATGAATTCCATGTTGTACGAGTCACTTAGATTTTACAAATACGTGTGCCAGGCCGTGAACGGCTCACGTATTTGTAAAATCTAAGTGACTCGTACAACATGGAATTCATATAACACGGAATTATCTAGAGTGTTGTAGGGGGCCTACTGTAATATAAGTTAAGTAAATAAATATAGCATATACTTCAATATCCGGTTTATCAGCAATATTTACATAAAATTATCGAAAATTTTATTACGTTTACAAATTCAATGTATGCGGAACAACTTTCTTGCAGATTTCTTCACCTTTATTGCCAAATATCTTGTTTCTCCATCTTGCTTTTATACATTTGCATCACCGGCAGACTGCGAGTGATGTAAAAATGTACAACTTTCGTCGTTATGGCAATGTGTGCACGACATTTTCACATCCCACTGGCTAGATTCAACCACACGTTTTATAACGCGCGAGGGAAGGAATCCTTCCCACCCGGAAATCGGACCAACATAACTAAAGGTGGAATTTAAGAGGAGGCGGCTACCTAATTTCCATCTCGTCTCAAAAAAGCCAAAAAAATATATCCACCTTTCTCTCAGCAATTACAATTGATTATAACAACACACTTGAACTTTTGCCGAGCGTAAAATTATTAATCGTAAGCCTGGGGATGACCTATAATAAATAGGTCGAAAACGTTTGAAATAAAATAATTTTATACTGGGCAAAAATTCAGGTGTGTTGTTATAATCAAAAAAGTATAGTTTAGTCGACCACCGTATTTCGGAGGCGCGCCATTTAAAAGGGTTTCTAAGTTTAAATTAATTTATATCAAAACAAAGGCGACGTCTAGTCTTTTCACTCTTTCTGCCTGGCGGCGGAGGAGAAGTCTTCCCCGGGTTCCTACTCCCTGCGGATTAGAGGGGATCCCCAGCGGGTCCCTTCCTCCGCCGATCATACTTAGAAGAAGAAAGAATTTTCTTCGGGGTGGAAGGAAGATGCCAATGGCGTCTTCCGTATTTGTTTACTACCGCGGATTTCTCCGGGGCCTTTTCGGTCCGGATAAGCAAAGTGGGTTTTTCTGACGGGAAAGTGCACGCCTTTTGTCCGCGGTAGAGCCGGAACTGGTCTCTAGGATTTTTCTTTTTCTTTCAGACGCTGCTGACGCTGGACGACGACTTGATCTTCACTCCCAGAGACGCCATCCCCGTCTTCTAGGCTTTCTCCTCCTCTTCCCCTCCTCGCGCCCGTATATTTTTAAACGTCGAAGGAACTGGCGGACAGAACGGCTTCCTGCGCCGTCTTTTCTTCCATCCCGTCCGCTCTTTATCCCGGCGGCGGTAAGCGAGGCGGAGTCTACCCCCTTCGTACTTCCTTGGACGCCGGATAAATCTCCCATTCCGAGCCTTTCCCCGGGGTGACGGATTCCGATCTCCGCCTGGCCGCCGGAAAGCGCTAGGAGGAAGGCACGGCCGAGAAAAGGGAATTTGGCTGCCGAGGTGTTAAGATTTTCCTTGTTTTTTTTACAAATGTCGGAACGGGCGGAGGACGAAGACTTTTGGAAACGGTCGGTGGCTCTCCGCCCTTTGACCCGCGCCGAACGAGAACGACCTTTACCTCGACCGGATCCTCCCCGAATTTTCCGGTCCTTCGACTATAATACGGGTAAATGAAATCCTACCAGAAGACGGTTGTTGCGGTAATAAAAGTTTATTAAATTTCGAGTTTTCCGAAAACGTTCTTTTCTCTTGCTTCAGTCTATTTATTCTACATGTCCACGCGGATGCGTCACAACTACTTGATTCCAACAATATATAAAAATTTATTTTAGGGGACCGCAAAATGTCACAATAAATAATAATAGTATCTTATAAGAATTTGAACCATTTTATTTCATATTTTCGTCCACCTACGACTCGGACCGATTGAAATGAGCACGGAATAGTGTTACCATCCATCCGGACAGTCCGGAAATCGACTCGCCGTTCGGGGATATCGTGCGCAACCTGTTGACCTTTTTCATTACTTATTCTGTGACGAAACTGAATTTTAGTCTTTTAAATTGAGATACCTAAATAAGGGGCGAAATTTTCCTTTGCCCCCGGCAGCTGACACGCACGCTATGCCACTGGTCTGGGTGTGTGCGCGTGCGGGAACGCGATTTTGTTCCTCCGCTTTCGAGCCCCATAACTTTCGCGCTTAGCTATAAGGCCAGGTAAAAGGAGAAGGTTGGGATTGCTTATCCCTTAACATAAAATGACCGGGAGTGCAGTTCCCGGTAACGCGTGTGGTTAACCACAAGCCCATGTCTGGATGCCGCCTGTAGCCTTGAAAGTCGAGAATGCGCTACGGGTATATTCTTGTTGAAGAAAAAGTCTTGGGCCCTGCAGGGCCATTGGTGCCCCTCCAAACACATGGCCTGCGCCAGATGTTTTCGCTGACGGTTGTATTTTGCACACAAACAGGATATGGTGTGGTGTTTCCTCCTCCGTGTCACAAAGTCCATTTCCTTTTTGGAGGAATTTTTTTAGATAGTTTCTAAAGGTCCCATGTCCTGTTATAAATTGGGTTGTGTGGAAATCAGGAACATAAAAGTTCATCTTCCTTCTTGCGTTCAGGTCCGGGATAAAACTGAATGTGCTTCTGACCATCGGTTCCGTGTCCCATCTTTCCTGCCATTTATAGTTGACGAAGATTATGGTTTTTTATTCAGCTGGATGGAATGCTTTCGAAAGAAGTACTTATTTGATGCTTTGTGGCCTTCTTGGTGAGAGAGGTCGTCCCTCTAGTTGCCGACTTCCCCCTGACCCATTTAAACGTAATGTTAGTTCTCTTGTTTCTTAAGCTTTTTTTTTTTTCAACTCTCCGCCCTGTGGACGCTAAGACGGCCTATTTTTAGCATGCCTATTATGGGACGACCGGATGGTGAGGGACGGAGTCTGACATATCCGAATAGTCCATCCCCCGAAAAAATCTTGGGGATTTTTCTACGGATTCGAACCCGGGTTATCCAGAGCGGTAGGCTGCCACCTTGACCGCTCGGCTATCAGGCCGTCTGTTTGTTAAGCTTGCAAGCAGATAGATAGTCTCTTGAACGATTTTTAAATTTACATTCAGTGCTTTAATTTGCAGCAGGGCCACCCCTACTGTCACTAATTATAGTGATGGGTTGGCGTGTCTTCTTCCTGAGAGTGTTATCAACGTATTCCAGGGACTTCAAGATTGCGAGGCTTTCCGCCTGGCTGTTCGTTCAATATGATTGAAGTTTATAGTAAGCTCGACACTCAACCATGTTGTTATTATTTAGGACCACCATAGATACCCCAACACTCTGTGGCCCTTTTTAACCGTCTGTATAGATGCGTATATCAGTCCCTCAATTTGAATTTGGAGATAGGTGGGCAAGTAAATGGGGGATGACAAAAATGACTATTAGGTTCTACGTCTCAGCGAGAGGAGGCAGGATGTAGAATTTAAGTGGTTCGATGAGGTTCGTTAACTGACACTTCTATTTATTATGCCCGTAAGCCAAGTCTTTAAACCCGCTTTTTGTTAACGAAGAAACACTTTACGATATCAACGGGTCGAAGAAAACTGCGTAAAGGACTCGTATCGGTGGGCGCCGCCGAATCCGTCGACGCAGATACCGGTCGCCAGAAATAGGTGTTTGAATAAAGGACGGACAGAGTTTCGCCCGGGTGCTCGTGTCTACTTATCTGGTCTCTTTCCTTTTCCTTTACGGCGTGGTCGTCGTCCGGGGAGGCCCCCCGGGCCACCGTTACCTTTTCCCGGCCGACGAAAAGGGAAGTCGGTCTACGAGGGGCCTCGCGCGATTCGACGACGGAGAGGGGCGAGTCGGGGCCGCGACCACCCGACCGGAGGAAAGTCTTTGCGCCGTTCGAGCTCTTAACCTGGAGATAAAAAATCACGAGTTAATTTCCTTCGGTCCTCTTCCCGTCTATTGTCGACTCCTTGTTAGCCATTCTTCTTTAATAACGAAGTGTTTCCGGCGTTTCTTTGCCCCTTCTTTTCTGTTACTACGCCGCGTTACTTACGAAAGAACTCGGTTAGCGCTCCGCCGTTAAACGAACCAAACGTCGGATACCGAGGTTCCACCGACATTTTTTCCTATTTGGGTATCGGAGAAACACCTTTCTTTCCTCCCACTGGCGGTAAAAGGCCTCGTTTTTCGGCCCTTCGACTGCCGAGAAACGCTTTAAGTGGGAAAAATGCTTGCAGAAAGAACGGACGCTTCTTTTTGCGTCAAGCCCGGATGCGGCTGGCGGAAAACGTAGAATACCTCCGTTCGAGAGTGGATTCCGCTTTCGAATAACCCGGGACCTCCTATATCCGGCCGACGGAATGACAAGTGGAAAATTTTCGACTTTTGCCGCGGCGGAAAGCGGAACGGTAACAATTGAACCGATAGGAAGGCCGTTTAGCGACGACGTCATAAAGATCACGTGGAACGACAGCATTCCAACTACGGCGGTCGGCAAGGCCAAAACTTTTATTTATACACTAATACTCTATCCGATTTAAATATTAATGTCAAATAGACGTACTGTATAGTACCTACTGCGTATCGGGAATGGCGTTATCGAAATTCGGATACGAAAGTATTCGATATTCTTAACTTCCGATCATTTCGAATACTGTATTTTTTCTATCCAAATTCTTGACTTTTGTGCTTTTTTATTTGCGATAAAATGGTAACTTAGAAAGTTTAATCGATATAAGAAAGCAATCCCTGTAGGCACTAGCGAAGGGAGGGTGGGGCAAGGGGGTCTATCGTGTCCCGGGCGCCACTCGCAGAGGGGCGCCAAATNGTTGTTCGACGTCGACGTCGACAACTGCATTTTAGAGAAGGGTCGTAGGGTAGCGTCGGGGGTGGAGTTCGAGGACGGAAGAGGTCGGCGGGGCGGAAAGGAGTCGGGACTTTTGTGCTTTTTTATTTGCGATAAAATGGTAACTTAGAAAGTTTAATCGATATAAGAAAGCAATCCCTGTAGGCACTAGCGAAGGGAGGGTGGGGCAAGGGGGTCTATCGTGTCCCGGGCGCCACTCGCAGAGGGGCGCCAAATGGTCTCCAAGACAAACAAGATTTGTTTTTGCATGGGGCAGGGGGCGCCAATAAAGTGTCGTGCCCCGGGCGCCAGTTATGTTCGCTACGCTACTGCCGGTAGGTGCCATTTTAGATAGTCGAAAATGTAGTACTGTATATATTATTACTACCCGTAGTAGCTGTTTATATTTACGGATGGCGGATGGCGCGCGTTTCAATCGTACCGTAATTTCCGCACCCGAACGTGATTTCCGGACGATGGCCGCGCGGCCCGTGCGTGAATGGGCCTCCGGATTCCTTTTGTCGGACGTATTATTTGGAAAGTATAAAACGGCCGAACTAAAAAAAAATTGAGGGACGAGCGCAGATTGGCCGTCAGCCACGTCGACCCACCAGTTAGGTTTACACTGCGCAGATTCTACTTCCGGTTAGTACGTTAATCGACGGTAATACAGCGGTTGATGGGTTTTAATTAATATATATAGTATATATAATGCATATATATATATATATATATTTATTATATATATATATATATATATAGATGACATTATGTTACATATATTATTATATCGCTTCGGTAGGTATTTTTATTCACGAAATGCAGCTAAAAAGGTTAAAAAGGGGGTTTGTTTTGGGGGTCGGAAACGGATTCGTCCATTTTATATTTTCTTACGGGGAAATTCGTTCGGGTTTTCCAACAACTTTTAAGAACGAATTAGGTGAAAAACCGAGGTTTGCCCGCAAATGGTCGGTACGGAAACGGTCTGCGTATATTTCTAACGTAAAACATTGGCCGAGCGAAAAGCGCAGGGGATGTCCCGGTACGGAGAAATCTTCTTACCGCTTTCTACCCTTATAAAATCGAACCGGCGTTTACTAACCGAAAATAAATTCCCCGGGAGAGATTCTTATTAATTAAAAAATTCCGCCCGTTTCCTTTCTTCCAAAATATTAACGGAGTTAAAGGGGCCTCCCGTCCGAATCGGTACGGAACCGTAAACGTAGATCGACGTCGATTGGGTCCTAAGTTCCGAAATACGACTGAGCCGCGGGTGGGCGCGGCGTCGCACTCCGCACCGATCCAAAAATTCGGCAGAAAACCCGGAGACGTAGGTCGAGGTCGACGGAAGTTACTTGGGCTCCGCCGCCCGAGTTCGCGGCGTCGGAAACACTCGGGGGACGAATTCGCGGCCGTTCCCACCCGGATAAAATTGACGGTATATTTAGTAACGGAAATGAAACCGTCGGAGGCCGCCTTTCGTTTCCGCCACAAAAACGGCGGCTCCCGCGCCGTTACAAATGGATATTTCTGACGATTTCTTAGGAAAATTTGGCCAAAGACGATACCGAAATCGACGATTCGGGCCGACTTTTTCCGCGGCCGCGTTTAAAGACAAAGGTTCCTTCTGCCTCTCGCCGCTTCGACGTTTTTCCCAAAGAATGGGTCGAACGGAGGCCGCCGTCCCCGGAAGACCCTTCCGACCTCCGCACGTCCGGCCACCGGAATCGTCCCACCGACCGTCTCCGTCGTTTGCTTTTTGATTTTTATCCGACCCAACCCGGGCGGGAATAGGGCCCTTTCCCTCTTCCGGCCGCAGGAATCGTCGTTTTTATTTCCCAGAACTTTCCGCCCGTCTGTCGGTCGTTGGCTAGTGGCCAGCGATTACGTCGGCGCGCGAGGAGACGAGGCCGATTACGTCGGCTTCGTCTCCTCGCGTCATCTCCTCGTCTCTTTTCTTTTCTCGCCACGTTACGACGAGTACGGTTCCTTTCCGTTCCCTGGCCGAGCGCCTCTACCCCTTGGTCGCGGGTGCGGATAACGCGCGCGGAGTTTAACGGTAGTCAACGCGCGTGAAAAGTGGGCGTTTTTGGCCTTGAGTAAGACGAATCCAGGCTTTTTCTGTCCCGTAAACCGGTCTATATTTATAACGCACCGGTATTCCGGTACCTCGGCCGCCGTTCTTACCTCGCGGCTTCCGTATGGAAAGCGGTAGACTACGGACAGACGAAACTCTTTAACCCCCTTCGACCGCAAAAGTCGCTATCCGCGCGTCCATTCCTCGGGCGTCTGCCGCCCGGTATTCTCTCCTCACCAGCCCCGTCGCCATCCGTCGTCGGTGGCGCGCGCTCTTCCGACCGTAAACGTTGCGGCTGAAGGAAGTCGGAAGCGAAATTTCGTCCCTGTCCTCCCCTCCACACAGCGCCGTCGTACTACTCCACTCGACGCGCTTCTTCTTTCGCCGCCCTCTCGGCACCCTACGGCTTTCCGTGGCCCGTCCCGGAAGGCCTCCTCCTCCTCCGCTCGCCGGACCGTAATCGTCGATCGGCGGGAAGTCCCCACCCCTCCGGCCCGCGGGTGGCGACCCGAGGTCGACGTCTTCTTCCGCCCGGCGGCGCGGAGGGTGCCCCGCCCGACCATTGGAGGAGAGACCGGAAGCGGCGCGCGCGGCGCCCGCCCGAAAAAGTAATCGGAGTCGGTCGGCGCCGCCACCGAGTATGGAGCCCGGGATGCTGCTGTCTCTGCTGCTGCTCTGCGCCGGTGAGTCTGTGTTTTTTGCTTCCACTCCCACTGCCGGGACCTGCCTCCCTCCCCGCCGGCCCGCCCTTTCCCCCGCCCGCGCGCGGGAAAGGCGGAAGCGCCGACGGCACAGCCGCGCGCTTTCCGGGAAGAGTTTCGGACGGCGGCCGCTTTCGGACCGGGCGCCGACGCCGTCGGACCGGGCGCGGCCCTCCGCCCCGCGCCGTTCGGCCGTCCGCGCTCCCGCGCACGTCGTTCTCTCTCCTCCGTGCGAAGCTAAATTTGGGAAGCGAAAGTGGGCGGCGACGGAAGCCGCCGGGAGAGATTCTTCCGCCGCCCGGGGACGTCCTCCGCCGTTGTTCGACGTCGACGTCGACAACTGCATTTTAGAGAAGGGTCGTAGGGTAGCGTCGGGGGTGGAGTTCGAGGACGGAAGAGGTCGGCGGGGCGGAAAGGAGTCGGAAGACGAAATATCTCTCCCGTTGACGGAACTTCGCTTCCGACGGGAGTTTCGGCCGCGCGTAGTTATTTCTTTCTTATTGCGACGACGGTATTGTACGGGAGCCGACGTGGCGGATATTTTTCGGCCTTCTACAGAAAAAATGCAGAAAGAAAGAAAAATAGCGCGTTGCTAAGACAGCGCTGCGAATACGCCGGAGGCTGCATCCACTTAATTACCATCGCAGTTAACGCTTTACTTCGACCTTGTTTCAATTACGTCTGGCCTGCCCCTCTGCGCGTAAGTCGTTCCGTAGCTCTACGTGTAAGAAAAAACCCAGGTTTACGAAGAATTCCCACACCAACCGCCCAGATGAAATTTCCGGCACGTTACGTAGGCGGGGAATTTTTTCTCGGCGGCAATTCCGCTTCCTCCTATTCTACTGCCCTGTCTTACTTCCGTCCTCCTCCGCGGATGACGGTCTCCGGACCCTAACACCCTAACTGGAGGAAAAGTCGAACCGCGGTTAATAACTCGAAAGCCGTAGAATCTACGTGTTACTGTTAAGAAGGGACGGGCGCTCCCCTTCCTCTTCTCTTCGCCTGGCGGAAACTTAATACTTGATACTAGAGTCAAAAGTGTGTAAAGGGGAGGGGGCGGGACTTAAAATTTCGGTGCTGGGCTACATTTTAAAAATTACGAATTCTTCTACTTAAATAAAAGTTAGCGGAGGGTCGAACGAATAACCAGCGTGAAAAATTCCTCGTGTTCGTTAAGCTATGCTAATCGAGCGCCTGCAGAATTTATTCATTTACGTTATTAGCGACCGAGTGGTTTGCCGACCCCCGTATTAACAAAGCAACATACCTGGTAAAATAAATAACAATCGCCACGAAACAATTTCTTACAAACAGCCTTAAATTTAGGAAGACCTTTTGGTAGCGGTAAAAGATGATTTAATGATAACGTGGAGACGACAATACGGACAGAATAAACAAGTAGCATTTCTATTAAGGACGGAAGAAATGTCAAGGTAAATGTATTAGGAAGAGGGTAGACCGTTGAAATATTTATCATTAATTAATATACTCCGTGTGTTTATGGAAAATAGGCAAACCTACGTTGAACGGGACATAAACGGGAGGTAATGGGGAAGTATATGATTTTATACTGACGGATTTCGAATAATTTAAACGTGACAGAGGCTAAGAAATCGGACGATAAGAGTTAAACTGTTTTCTTTTTCTTTGGGAAGACAATAGGAATAACTGAACGAGTTTATTAGACCGATATGTAGTCGAAGTCTGGAAGTAAGTGAAGGAAAATGGAAGCTGACAAAAGGCGCTAATTTCCTATAAAAAATGAAAGGAATACAATCGGGGTTGTACGAAGATGTAGCGAGGGAATTTACAGCATCGAAAAGAATAGAAAAAGAAAATAAATGGCTAAAAGAAATAAAACCTAATTGAGTAACATTCGTTTTCTTACACTTAGCGGGTTATACCGTTTTTTGGGAAGTGGTTAAAGTAGCGTGATATTACTAAATATGTTATATACATTATCATCATGGTTAAGATTTATTTACGTTTTATTTTCGATTTAGAAAAGCCAGGAATTGTTTGCCAAAAGGTTATAGGATCGTACGCAAAGTCGGTAATAACTCTTTGAAGGTAATTTAAATATTAAATTAAAGTTTACATTCTCTTTCATAATGCTTGATAGTAACGTGGTATGGATACAGGGTTCTGAGGTAACAATTTTTTTCCATTAGTGTCACAAAGTTCTAGAATGATTTCGTAATTTTTTGCCACTTTTGACTATCCATATTGATTCTTTTGTGTGGTAAAAATCCTCTAAAGAAGTAAAAGGATCGTACGTCTTCCGTATTTTCTGTATTTTAAGCCACTATTGATAAAAATCATTTAAATTAATTAAAAATATATGCTCTCCATTTCAAATTAGTAGTGTCTCGTCCCTGTATATAATACTTTTCGTGTTAGCAACATAATCGTGTCGTCATCTAATTTCTTACGGGAGAAAATTTTATAATTGAAATAACGTGACTTCTGGCTCGAACGGGACGTTAGTATACAGTTAATCGGGGCCTCCTGTTCCTAAGCTGTCCATATGTAGTGTCAGATTTCATCCATCTGACTCCATTCTCGAGATTAAGGAAAGATAAACAGACGAACGACAGTGGGAATTTATAGGTCTACAGTTTTTTTTCAAATTGTCAATTATCCCACGAACAATGTAAAAGCCATCGTCTGTATTTGTGAATGTCCTATAGCTACTATTATTTTTCTTAAATCCAGGTGAAATATCGATTATGTTCGTTTATACTCGATGGCAAAGAATATGATTTAATTACAGTAAATTTAAAGAAGCTGATTGAACAAAAAGGATGATAGGGTAATAAACCGAAATCGTTACATGTCAGAAGCTTTCTCGGACGTGCCACTTTGGACACGCGTGCCACCCCTGGTATAGGCTAATTAATTTGTAGAAATATTAGCTACTCTCCTTGAATTTCTTGAAATCTGTACTTTCTCATAGAAAGTAGTCTGTCACGCTGGACGGAGGAATTTCTAGTTATAAAATATCCAGCAACGAGTTGCTTATCTTTCCCGGTAACATTTAAAACTACGTGTGTGGTACCATCCGTTATGATATTTTATTTAAAAACGTTTTATATTTTTAATTATTATAAAATTACAAGAAGCTTAATTTTGACGGTAGGAATGGGTTTAAAAAAAAACAAATCAAATTGTAAATGCTAGTAACGAGTAAAATTACCCTTAAGTCCGACCCTACTGGAGATACGACACGCGACTCCCATTATCTCGCCACTCTTCGATCTTTAATCACAAAAATTTGATATCATCGATCCCCTAATAAACGAACTTCCCTGCAGAATTTCAGAAAATTTCGACAAATAGCACAGGAGTTATTAAGCTTTAAACAGGGTGAACAAAACCGTGCTCCCCCACACATAAAAACACATACAATACTGTACATACGGAAAAAACCTCCGAAGTTTTTGCATTTCTCGGCGTTTCAAGGTGTCCTCTGTCCAAAAATGTAAACATCTTGAAGGGTCATATTTTGAACGATGGCCATATTTTTCCTGTGTTATATATGTAACAGCCTAGGAAGTAATATCGTTGGAACGTCAGTAGAATCACGCTCGACGTTCCAAACGCCATTATCAAACTTCTAAGATTATAGGATGGCGGCGCTGAACGTCCGACGTACACGTTTTCGCGTTGAAAACTTCGGCCGCAACTTCGCCAAAGTCAAAAATAGGCCTAATTATTTAGTGCTATTAAACATCTTATAAATACTTTAAAACAGTTTAATTTGTTTGTTTACCTTCGCTGGTAACTTTCGTCGTTATTAAATGTTTCCGCCATTTTTGAACAACATCCCACGAGCCAGTGAGCGACGCGCAACGTGTTTCGCTCGAAGTTCAAACGTCAAACGTGTACTTCCGCTTGCCGTACAAGTTTAATGTTTGAACTTCGGCCGCAACCTCTAATATTTCGGCGATACAAGTATTACGAGTATTCCCGTGGAAGGTATCATTTTGCCACCCGTACTTTGAGAATCGCTGCCCCGTATACGGGTTAAAAAGGGATAAATAAGAACCGAAATGACATTTAAACGAGTTTAACTCTCCAGCAGTACTTATCCGGACGTGAGCGACGGGTTGTGTGCAGTGCAACCCATGCGTCGCTCTTATATAGTTATTTTGCACGTAATTATATCGTTATACAATTATCTACCAAACGTACAGTACATAATTATATAACAAACGAAGCAAACGTAGGCAACAATTTTTATTCTCGTTAACAAAATACGGACATTTTTGTCTCCTTTTCGGTTACCGTCGAATTATTACTTTGCAAATACAGTTATGTTAGTTAAATGTAAAGTTTACGTCGTTTTCTAAGACGTAACGGCGACGTCATCGTCCGCCCGGAGTTCACCACTGTTAAGTTCTTAAAGGTGTATAGATCTCTAATCGTAGATCGCCGTTTAATATATAACAAAGAAACGGTTATAACGGTCGGACTGGACACCGGTCACGTCCTGCTCGTCTGACTGACCCGAACAACAGACATCCCGAATCTCGCGCCCACACGTAGGTGTAACCTGATCGGTTCGAGATTGAACCCAGGTCGATAGGTTTTCACACGTGGAAAACACCTGACCCAACAACCACCTTTGTTATTACGCGCGTGCGAAGGGGGCGGAAGCCACCCGGTCGGAGGGAAAGATTGTCGTATCGACGATCCGGACGAAAAAGAAAGTCGCACCTGTGTAGTATTGTATCTTAACATGACGTAACGAATGTTGTTCCATAAATTAAACTGTAAATTGTAATTATAAAACTGGGGTAGACTGTAGCCGATTGCATCGGGACAGATGGTGTTTATGCAGTTTACAAATCGGCCTGTGTAAATATTAGCGCCAAGTCGTGATGATTTACGTAATTAGTTGCTTCCCTGGCCGGAAAGTTTTAGCGTGGTGAGTGACGAAGCTAGCGATCGGGAACGAAACGTGCCCCGTGTAAAATTCGGTGAGTATCAAATTCGTTCGTGTTTTAATTAGTGAATTTCTAAAGAAAATAAGGATTGCCGGATTGTAAAAGAATTACGCACGAAGGGGATATATATAACTGTCTTTCGAGTGTTTAACAGTGTTAAAGCCACGACGTTTTATGATTGAAAATTGACGATATAAAATAATTGGATGCTTTGGCAATGAAAATATATTGATACTATCGATGTAAATTTTAATTACCGGCTGTTATAACAGAGAAAGTGTGGCGATCCGACAAAAAATGACTCTCCAGATGTTTACATTTTTGAATTAGGACACCTCGAAACGTCGCGAAATGCAAAAAGATTCGGGGGTTATTTCTGTATGCGTGAATGTTAGTGTGTGTGTGTGGCACGATTTTGTTTACCCCGTTTGTTTGAAGCTTTAACTCCCGTGCTTTATGTCAAAAATTTCTGAAGTTTGCGGAGAGGTTTGTTTATTAGGAAATCAATTAAATTAAATTTCGGCACATGAAAATCTATTACTTCTGACAAGATTTTCCTTCCGTCCATGCGGTCCACGCCTTATCCGAGCCAGTTAAGGCGTAGGTATATCGTTCTGGAATATCCGGGATCGAGTCGCCAGGAATGTTTTGGATACGGAGGACCTCGTCTCTCACCATCTGGGTCTTTCCTCGGACCGATTATGGGTACGGCGTACCCAAAAATCGACCGTTTAACCTGGCAGCAAACTAGTCCGTGAGGTTGCTTTTGACTTGACAGAGACGATTTTTATGGTCAGGTGACTATTTTCCTTCGCTCGTGTGGCCATGTCGCACCGAGACAGGGTGCGTAGAGATTAGGAGACATTCGTGTGATTAACTTAATGCTACGGGTATTCGCTTCTGCAAAATAAGTATGTTCCATTATATATTTTGTTTTGATTTGAAACAACAGACATTTCTATCATCGTGATTAATTAGACATTCGACTTCTTTAATAGTTTTACCCATTTTCATAACTTTATCATATCTAATAATTTTGTTTTCAACAAAATTAAACAGGTCATCTAAAATAGTGTGAATTTTAAACATGTAATTTTTGCATTATCTTTTGTAAATATAATGTTTGTTTTCTTAATATTGTATTGTAAGGTATTATTAATTACAGTTAAACCATTTATAAAAGGTGCTTTGTTTTCACTTAAATCAATCAAACATATAAATACTGTATTTCTCTTATTTAAATCCATTCTTTATCAAAATAATTCTTATAGACTATTAATAGCTACAAATGTCTTCTGTTGTTTCTATGTAGCTCTTATTTGACTCCAAGCTTAATTAAAGAGTTTTTTCCATATTCTCTTCTTGAACATACCAAATACTATTTCTTGCTATACTGAATCAAGTAAAATTCTATAGCACACTTTATCTGGTGTTAAAGTTAATAAATTAGTTAAAAAATAGTTTGTCTTTATCTCGATTAAATTTCTATGGCTATTTAATTGTATCAGAGGATAATAAGCTATGGTTTTCCTAATTATATTGTAATACATATGTAATAAAACAGAACAGTAAAATGCAAATTTATTTACTTCTTTTATCATTACCTATTTATTAAACAGATATATTATACAAGAACTTATGTACAATTATTTGTGGCATTGTTTGCATCTCAATAACACATCTTCAAAAACGTTAATGAAGTTTGTTTTCCCTCCTCTGTTATTAATTAAAACAAAATGTAAACATTGTGCGAATGAAGTAGCGATAATTATTTATGCCTGGTGCACCGAACTATTATGTTTTAACTGTTTTTATGATAAATACCACCCAAAATGTTTCATATTCTTGTGATCAGTACAGTAATTGTAAGTACAGTATTTATTGCATGCATATTTTTTGTGCCGAATCATTGAATTCCTTGGCGTTTTTGCATAGGTATTAATTTAATAGTTCTAGAAAAACTTTGTCATACATATGAAATTGTTAGAATTTGAACAATATTTATTCATAAATGTCGCTAATATTATATACAGTCGACCCTCCCTATAACGCGGTAGATACGTTCCACTTTATAAGAATTTCACGTTGTAGGAATCCTTAAATACATGAGCCAATCACAGCCCGGCACGCGTGCAGTTTACGGACTACGGCTGTTTGAAAGGTTTTCTTCCATAAAATTAATCGATTCTAAACTAATTTGACTCAACATTTCCAAAACACGTATAATTTTTTAGGAATAATCCGTATAAACTATGCTATAAATAAAAAATTGTAGGATTACTTACCGAGTGTGCACCGTTCCACCATGCCATTGCTTAAGCTTGTTTTCGTCGCGGAGCAGCGCACCAAACGGCGGCCGCGTTTTCTGATAAGTTATTTTTTCTGCGAAAAATTCGTTGGACTTTGGAGACATCATTAATAGAAATAATTTTTATGGCCGTTGAATAAGTAATTTTTTTTTTCACAAGAAATGTATAAAATTATAGTACTGTATTAGACTTACAGTACCTAATTTATATACTGTACAGACGATAGTAAACTCAACTTACCCACCTAAACTCTCCATAGCGTGTAAGTAGTTCGGCCGCTCGTCCACTATTGGTCCAGATTCGACCAATCCTGTCGCGACACGAGCCGGCGACGACGTTTTACCGCATTTTACGAGTCTCTTTTAGCGTCTTTATACAAATACGGTCGCAATTTTTTCGCCGCGATATACGAATTCGCATTATATGAACCCGCGTTATAGGGGGGTCGACCGTAATTCTATTAACTGTCACATTCATTATTTTAGAGTTTAAATTGATTCGACGGTTTGATTTTGCTCACAATTTGTGTTTGTTTTTAAATATTTTTGGACGTTTTCGTAATGAATAAGAAAAAAGAATAATAGTATATTATGCAATTACGAGGTAGTTTATATTATAGGTGATTATGGCATGAATGGAATTTCCATGAATGCCATAATCGCTAATTATAAACGAAATTTCACAAGGTATTTTGTGGACAGACTACACCTATAACACTATACTTATGGAAATCAAAATTACGTATAAACACAGTGTTTGTGGCATAAGTGCCATAAAATTTTTATGACAGGGCTTTATGGCACAGATACAATAAACACTATGTTTATACATGACTTTGAGTTCCTTTAGGAGTAGTCAACCACAGAAAAATTACAGTTAAACCTATCAATACGTTAATATTATCATGGGATGTCTTCGGGATTACTGACAACCCTCTTTTTGAGTCGGGAAGAAAAGAGTTGACGAATTTAATTAGGAAAATGTAAAGAAATGTTAAACTAATAAGTAAGTGTAAGGATAATTAGTGTTATACAAAGGAGAGTTAGGGGTTTAGTTAAAAGAGGTCCTCTTTTCGCCCTCTGGGCTCTAAGAGGGCCTCTTTTAGCAAGTCCATTATGAGTTCGGCCAGGCCCACAATAGGGCGGCCGGATGGTGAGGGACAGGGCCCGACGTATCCGGACGGACCATCCCCGGAAAATTGTGAACGTGTCCAGATTGGATTCCGGGTTCTCCAGAGAGGTAGGCTGCCACTTCGACCACTCGGCTATCCGGCCGTCAGAAAAGTAACGAATTTGGAGTTTATCAACATTTAATTTTAAGCTCGTATCTATTCTTCACCGAAAAAGGAGCTATGACATACGTAATTCACAATTCGTATTGCGTGTTAATGAGATAGAACGTAATTAAAGTTAAGCCGGACAAGGTTAGGAACAGATTACGGATAGGGGATTAAAAGTCCAGTTGAAGATTCAGTTCTTGGAATTTAGACACGGGTTGTTAGAGGAAAGAGAGGAAACTTGACTTCGGGATGAGTTATAAATAAAAATTCCAGTTACTTAGAGTCTGGAGTTATTGCTAAAACTGGCGGAAGTTTTCCTGTTAGTTCGGGTACAACCTACCCGGGACGTTTTCTCCCACCTGTGGCTTATTTGAGAAAAAAGCAGAGGAAATTCAGAAGTGGCATAGTACGAAATTAATAGCGAGCGACGGAAGAAGGTGAAGTGCCGGGTACGGGCACGAAAATAAAACATTCATTTCGATCGGTTATTTTATAAACGAAGTGCCGGAAACCGCTCTGATCTTAATGAAAACGGCCTCGGCGCCATTTTTATCCCGGGTGCGAACGAGGAAATCGTAGCGCCAATTATTTCCAACGAAAGAGTAATTAATAAGCATATTTTCCTTCCAGAGCGTTAGGCGACCTCGCTTAATAATTCCTGTGCTATTTGTCGAAAATTTCTGAAATTCTTCACGGAGGTTTGTTTATTAGTGGATCGATGCTATTAATTTTTGGTGGTTAAAGCACGAGGGGGTGAGGCGATAATGAGGGTCGTGTGTATCTCCAGTAGGGTCAGACTTAATGACGATTTTACTCGTTATTAGCATTTAGAATCTCTTATGAAATTCGTCACTACACTCCAGCTTTTCGCCATTTTGTAATAATTAGCGCCGTAGTAAGTTTATGTAACAGAATGTGGAAAGGACGACACGCGGGCAATTGTATTTATTATAATTAAATGTAAAGTTTATAAATTATTTTTTAAACAAAATGTCGTAACAGCAACCGTGGTGGGAATTTTTTAAACGGGTTAAATTCTTTCTCCATTGTTTTTTTAGTACAAGTAATTAAAAAGAATGCGAATTTTCCCGTTAATGTTAAAAACTTAAATAAACTGTGCGCTGGCCGAAGACGAAAGCCAACAGCAATGGACCCGTTCAGGGGAAAAATGTGGCCAATCCTCCGCTCTTCTTTCGACGGTAATTCTTGTAATCTCGGCTTCCCAATTAGCCACTTTGGAAATATCTGGCTGTCCCTTACAGGGAAGATTTCCACTCTTTTCTTATTCTGGTAAAATGATAAGTTGAAAATGGTTGACGAAGGAAAACGGTGGGGTCGGGAACGTACGATACGAAGAATCAAAACCCGTTATAAGTTTCCCGACGTAATTTACAGTGGCAAAAATATGGGGGAAGAAGTACCGTACGTCTCTTCCCGCCGGAGACGTACTGTAAGCCAACGGAAGGCGACGTGGAGGTCGGCAGACTCTGTTAAGGTCTTAACAGTGTCATTCACATTTATAATTGTACCCAATTAAGAATGTTCGCTTCTCTGTCATTTATCCCGTCTGCTGTTCCGCACCCATCTCGCGTCTTTTGCTTATCTGCAGGAAATCTAAACAATCTAACATCCGAAGAATTACTTTTACAATTTGGTGCCACACAATAACACATTCTTTCTCTTTTTGAGCACTTGAATATAACCAACTCACACGGGAACCTCGAATAGGGTATTCGTTTCGGAGGCTCAGAATTAACCGTACCTGTCAAAGAGTTGACGACGACTTCCGTTATAGGACTGAGTGACGACTGTAACCATCGGAGGAACGGGTGACGACTAGTTGAGTCGGGGAGGAATGAGCGACGACTGCCCCATTCGGGCGTCAGTTCTGATATTAAAACGGTTAACACACGGCCGGGAGGTCAAAGGATCGCTGGAAAGCGTCGTTTTCGCCGCCGAGAACATGCAAACTTAGAAGTTCTCAGGTAGTAAAGAATAATCAACAATATTAGTTGTCAAAATAGGTATGACGAAATCGAAAAAAGACCTCTCAAGTCCGGGCTCACATTACACCATGAAGGCAGCATGCAACAAACGTGAAATTTGTATGAAAGGTACTGCATACGTACAAGGGCGTCGCAAGCCAATGGGCCAGGGGGAAAAGATGATATAAATTGATAGAGGATATGAATTGTATGTAGGTAAAATAAAAACGATTCATAAAGTTTTTATCATTTACTATGTACAGGAGAAGAAATATCTTAATTAAAACATTTTTTTTAAACTTACAATAAGCCTAAGAAGATTATTTTAATTAAAACTTAGCATTGAAATAATTTTTTCGAATTTCTAGGAGAAGGGCAGCTGCCCCTTCTGCCCCACCTTGGCGACGACCTTGCATACGTACTGTACAGTACATACTTGGACATGAAATGAATTAGCATTTCAATGCATGCTTGCAAAGCAGGTAGGAGTAAGATCACCTAGAGTCCTAGACTGTATAGAAGGGAAGATCGTAAAGCTGGTTTCTCATGTGGAAATCGCATTTGCATGTTGATTGCTTGGGTAGAGGTTTCGTTATGCCTAGTGGAAGAAAGATGAATGCCAATGTCTATCAAAACTTATCAGAGTTTGATCATGGTAGAATTGTAGCCTACTGCGGTTTATCGTTTTGCGCTATTGCTGCTTGCGTTGGTCGTGATCCCATGACTCTCACGAGAATATGGACTGGATGGGTCCAGGAGAGCCATACAGAACGCTGTGCGGGATCTCAGCGGCCCCTGGTCACTATCGCCCGAGAGGACAGACATCACGTCCGCATGGTTTTGCGGGATCGTACGTACTGTACAGCCACGTCATATTCCCTGAGTCAGGAACTTGGGACGTTTTCAGAACAACAAATGTCTGCGCAGACAGTACGACGGCATCTGTAGCACCACGGATTATCAGCATGGCGATTATTGCTGAGGCTTTCCTCGATGCTGCTGCAGAGACAGGCGCGCCTACAATGATAAGTTCAACGACGAATATGGATGCAGGAGTGGCATCACGTCGTTATTTCAGATGAAGCCCGGTTTTGCACACAGCATCATGATGGCCGTATCCGAGTATGGAGGAATCGAGGTGAACAATCATTGCCAGTTTGTATTCGTCACGGTGATGAGGGTCCAGCACCTGAAGGGATGGTATGGGGGTGCCATTGAGTACACGCCTGGTCACTTCTTCTTCGCATAGCCGGTAATTTGGACAGCCGCCATTATATTTCTCACGTGTTAAGATCCGTCGTTGTGCCCTACATTTGAGGCCTCCATCACGCTAACTTTTAAAAAGACAATGGTTGAGCGCATGTTGCCCATGCTGTCCTGACCATCCTGAATACAGAGGGTAATCGACTGCTGTCCTGGCCAGCACGTTCTCCAGATGTGTGGTCAATGGTTGCCGAGAAACTGGCACACCATCACTCACCAGCCAGTACAATAGATGAACTTTGGTATAGAGTTGAATGGACTGCTGTAACCGAACTTGCCATCCAAACTCTGTTCAACTCGATGCCCGGTTGAAATGCAGTTGTCATTGCTGCCAGGGGTGGCTGCTCTAGGTACTGATTTCTGCATGCTCTGTAGGTTAAAATTACCTGTCAATTTAATTATGTCTTCCTCCCATTATACTATAAATTCCTACTGTCCTTTTTCCGTCCGTCCGTCCGTCTGTCTTTCTTTAATCTCGAGAACGGAGTTAGATGAAATCCGAGACCAGTTATGGAAAACCATAGAGGCAGTAGGCCCGATTAATTATATAATTGACTATACATAAACTTCGAATGCAAAGCGGAAGTCATATTATTTCAATTGAAAAATTTCCCCCGAAAGGTGTTAGATAGATGACTGGCACGACACTATTGTTAAAGGAAAAGCTTGATGTACGGGGGAAATGCTAATTTGAGGTGGAGAGTATATATTTTAAATTAAATAAATTAAAAATATAATTAAAAATTGCGGCCTAGCATTGTGACCATGTCAAAATAAATATAAATAAATAATATGACCATACAATACATAGCATACAAACAACATATAGGGAACATTTCCCTGTACGTTGCTTTTTTAATTTCGGGTGTTATGATCGGCGAAGACCTTCACGCTGCTAGAGGTGAGTTAACAGATAAAAACTCAGATATTTTTTATGCCTTCCAATAGAGAGAGGCATTACATAAATTGTTTATGTTTTTATAATCCATTATTTCAAGATATTTGTGTAATTAACAGATAAATGTGTATTTTATGATAATCAACGAGGTTTTGAACGACGGTTGTTCGAACAGCTTGCAAATCGGTGGCGAATTCAACTTCATAAAGAGCTTCGCTAACGGCTAAAATTATTCACTTCTACGTCACGTGCGGGCTTCATTTTTGACAAGTGAAAAATTGTTTTGTAAACATTTATGCCGTTCTTAGCAACATCTATTGGAGCTTGGGAACAAATTGAAAGTAAAAAGAAACATTCAAAAACATCCTCTACCTCCACCCCCTCTTTTTCACAAAAAAATCATTGCGTTTCCCTCAATTTAATTTCACAAATACTGTCTTTATAATTTATTTAATGGCTTACAAAAACGATATATCTTATTAAATAAAGTATATTGTTCGCCGGGGCTCGAATCTCTTTCAGACGTTTCGGAAAGAGTGTGGATGGATTTTTAGCATTCTAGCCGCGCCCACCGTCATAGTTCAAATGCTATCGTCCGGCGTGACGTTTACCACCACGTGGCTCGACGGCCTTTCCATCGGCCTAATTTTTATCCTTCCGCTCTTCGCCGGGGCGGAAGTCGAAAATTTTCCACTCGGTATTCCGTCGATTCGGACGACAAAGACGACGTCATTTTGTCGTTTCTTCTTCCGTTTCCGCACGTGAGTACTAGGCTTTGGGTCGGTCTGGCACCCGCGCGGAAAGAGAACGATGTCGTTCCGACGATCACCCGCTCCTTCCGTTCGTCTTCTTTGTTGCCAATTTTTCCCCAAACGTAGGGGAGACCGGGGCAAGATCGGCATGTTAAGCTTTACTTAAATTTTGTGTAATAAATACTGCTGTAAACTGAAAAGAAAGCTTTGCATATTGTCTATTGGAATGTTACCTTACTATAGAACTGGTTAAAATCAGTTTGGAAATAAAAATAATTAAAATAATTACAACTTTACAAGAAGAGAGAAATTGACGAAGTTGCCCCGGGTATAGGGGCAACAGTAATGGGGCAAGATAGGCACGTATATAAAATTATGTTATTAACAATGTATAAGTTGGAATTCACTATTAAAACAAAGAAATACAAATCCAACACCCATTTAATATTATTACAACGAAATGCAAGTTCAAAGACATATATACATGAATAACAAATGCAAACATGTTTTCATTTATCATCTGTTTGATTTTTATCCTTTGCTTCTAATGTGGCTTTATGTTGCCGATCTTACCCCGCTAGTCATGATTTCGAAACATTAAGTACAACCCTGAGAACAGAATGCCAAGCCACGATCTGGCCACGTGAATAAGTTGAAGTTACATCCTTCTAACAGGAAAAGTAACTTTCGTTATCATGGAATTATAACAAAACCTGCCAATTCAATATAAATGGAAAAAAAAATATTATATGGAATTGAACGAAAATGAAAATTTGCTTGATAATTCAACTACGCTTGTTGGAGAACAATAAAAACACTACAGTCAACAAGCCACCAATAAAACTCAACTGCCTAACCTATAACCAAAGTCTCCTTTTAATTTGTTTTTAAAAAAAAGCGCTTGACAAACTTGCCCCGCATGCCGAAGTTGCCCCGGTCTCCCCTAAATAGTGGCGATGATACGAGAGGAAATTTCTTTTGTTTGGGGAATTCTCTTTCCGACTTCCGCAGGGGATAAGAATAGCGCCCGTACACGGGACTCGCGCCAAAATATTTCGACGCTTTTTCCCTGGACGTGTCAGGTGGTCGGGCGGCTGGCATAAGCGCACAAATCCTTTTCTGGCAAATTATTCTCCTCCCGCAATTAAAGTTTCCGCGCTTCTTCCGTCGGGGGTCGACCAAAACTTTCCTTTTTGTAAACTTTTATTTTGTCTAAGGCCAGGCCCGGGGGCAGCCGATTTAAGGGAAACCGGACCCTTTTCGGGTGTTACTAACGTCTCGAAAACTCCCCCGTCAGCTACCTGTGTTATCCACACGGCCGCCGCGAGGCGAATTTTTACTTTTGGCCCGCTCCCGCTTCCACTCGTCACTCCACGTCCCAGCATCTGAGGGTGAACGTATTTGCATCTGACTTTAGTGGTCGCGACTTTCCTTTTAACCGTCTGCAAATTAAAAACAAACGCTCTTTTCCCCATTCCATTGTAATCATCGTTTAGTAATTACAATCGACTTTATAATTATCCTTTAATGACGGAAATAAAATATTTCTTCCGTTCCCCGTTTTAATCCACTGGACTTTGATCATCGTCAGTCCGGGTGGGCGTGACACCCCGTATCTACCACCCGGTCTACCTTTAACTCCAAAATTTAATACGGCGCAATCCTGTTAACTCGAGTTTGTGGGGGGGGACTTCTTACTCTGAGTTAAAACGTTTCGAGTTACGGAGGATGGGCTAAAAATAAAGATTTTGGGCATCGACTTATCGGTGACCGATAATAAACTATCTATGCGATGTTTGAGCGTGTCTTATTACGTACAATCGTCGTGTCAATCGCGTGGTATTGTTTACAAACTCGAAAACGTTTAACCCAATGGGTAAATAAGCTAGGGGAAAATGAAATAAAACACAAAAAATGTTCGAAAAAAGCGGGTTTGAATGGCATTTACAGTATTTAGGTCACCCACGCTGCTGGCAGCCATCACCCCCCGCCCGCCGTCACACGACACGATGTTTTATTTTAGTCGTACGTGGTTCCCGAGTGTTATAGAAAGTTTCTGATTGGTTTATTCGCTCGATTAGAGATTCCTACCGGGGTACACGCTTCATTGTTTAGGCATACGCGAATAAACTAATAATGACAGAATATTCGCATTCCGCATTGAGAACTTTGACGACGTCGCGGCACTCCACGCTAGTTTATGTAAAAATATTACATTTTTACTGTATTTATCTGCGAACTTCCTTCAAAGTTTTTCCATTACAACGCTGTATAACAGACCAAGGAGTCATTGTTCGAAGAATATGAGAAATATAGCTTAGGAAAGTGAACTGCCAAGGGGTGCGCCAGTCAAAGAAGGTTGGGAACAGCTACGGTAGATGGACGTTAATTATTTTATTTAAATGAAAATTAAAATATCAGAGAGTTTGTAAAAGTACCGAATCAAAACCCCGTTATAGTTAAACAGTTTGGTTGAACGTGTAAATCCTTCTGCTAGACGATGGGGAAAGAAAATGGCTTAGTAAACGCCAATTCGAGATAACCAGATTCTACTGTATATTGTATTTTGGGTGGTAAATTTAATAAGGTAAAGTTTAAACACTTTGCATTTATATTCTAAGGTAACAAAATAAACTAACCGATGAAGGATATAGGCCTACTGTATATATCCGAAATATATAGTATATATTGCTTTAATAAAACGAGTTGCTTATCTTTCCAGGCAATATTTCGGGGCCCTATCTGTTACGATATTTTATTAAGAAGAATTTTCTACATTTTTAACTATTATAAAATGGCAAAAACTTAATTTTGAAGGCAGGGATGGATTTTTTAAACAATTGTAAATGCTAATATCGAGTAATAATAATGCTAATATCGTAAAGTTAGACCCTACTCGCGATACGGAACGATCCCCTTCGCCTCCCCAACTCCTCGACCTTTAACCACCAAAATTTAATAGCATCGATCCTCCTAATATATAAATCTCCTAGCGAAATTACAGAAAATTTTGACAAAAACCAGAGGAGTTAAGCTTCAAAGGTGGTGAACAAAATCGTCCTTCCCGAGTACACTAATTTCTATACATATGGGAAAAATCCCGAATTTTTTCCTCGACGTTTCAAGGTCCCTCGAGTCCAAAAATGTGAAAATCTTGGGGGGGGGGTCAGGTTTTTGATCGACGTCATTTTCTCTGTTATATATAAAAGCCGGAAAAGTAAAAATCTCGAGTTAAATAACTACGATTTGTTAACACCTTTTGGAATGTTAGTAAATTAGTAGCTATTTAGAATATTATAAAATAAAATTCATTGGAATATTTGGCTAGAAAAGCCAAAAAACATGTGGCAAGTCATAAAAGATGTGGCGTATATTCCGTGGAAAACATATTGTTTAAATCCGCAGATTCGTAGTTTAAATTTGCCGGCTATTTAACGCGCATTTCTGTGTTTGGGGTTCGGCCACAGCCCACCCCATCCGCGTATTAACGGGCGGTAACAATTTCTTTACAACAAACGGTTGCAATTTAGTAAGGGGTCGGGACGATCGTAGTGTTTCGTAGTGTTAATTTTCCGAGTCCGGTGGCGAAGAGTAGCGGCGTCTTCCCCAATCCCGGCGCAAGTCGAAATTATTCGGTATAATAACGCCGAAACAGCTCGGACGACGGTCACCGCCAGGTAGAAGGGGTGCAAAATTAATTCGTTGTTTAGCCCTAATAAAAAAAAAATAGACTTTTCTCGTACCGCCCACTGTCCGTACAGCTTTATTACTTATAACCAAAGCCTTTAGAACAGCTAGTAACTCAAGTTTTCAAGTACTGGCTAAGAAACCACCGATTGATTTGAGTATTTTACAGAGGAGAAAACTTTTAAGACTTAAATGGGGCAAACCAGTTCAGACTAGGACACGCTTAATAACAACTAATGATGTAGAATGGGATGTTCCTTTTTGTGATACTCCTTCTTTTGATAATTTTATAATTGGATTATCTACTTTTATCCAACAGACTCAACTCCATATATTCACTGACGGTTCGAAAATTAACGATTCGATTGGCTGTAGTTTTGCAGTATACAACAGCAATAATCACGAATTATATAATCAAATTTTTCGTTTGGATAACTACTGTACCGTATTTCAAGCTGAATTAATTGCAATTAAAGTGTGTGTTCATTGGGTCCATGCAAATTATATAAATACAACTACTCATATTTATAAGGATTCATTGTCAGCTAACAGCCTGATCAACAGCACAAAGTTGCATCCAATAGCAGAAGACATTGGCAACCTAATAAGGCACTCTAATTCTAACTTTATTATTACTTGGGTTAGAGCCCATCAGGGGCTAATTGATAATGAAAGGGCTGATGAACTGGCCAAGTTGGCAGCTACTGATAACTCTATTCCTATTATCTATAATAAATTAAGTCAGGGCTCTGTGAAAAGAATTCTTTGGGAGGATACTCTCAATACTTGGCAAATGATTTGGGACTCCAATAGCGAGCACATCACACACGAATTTATACCAAATCTACAACAATTTTTCAAAATTTGGTGGTTTGAACCTGACTATTTCAGTACCCAGATACTTACAAATCATGGTAAATTTGCATCTTATCTTAATAGATTTACTAATAGGCCCACAAATTACTGCCCCACATGCCTTGTTATTGATGGTTGTAGGCACTATTTCTTTGATTGTGTTAACTTCGAACATAAAAGATTGGAACTTCAGCTTCTTTTAAATGAAAAAATATTAATTGGCCCTGTCAATTAAATGATATTCGGTTGAATATTGACGTTTTTAAAGCCTTTAAAGGTATGGCCAAAAGTATTAATCAATTTATCCATCATTACATTTATAACTAATGATAGGAATAGGTTAATTAATTTTCTTTGTATTTCATGGAGTTCTATATTTCTTAATATATGCAATTGTATCTTTGGGACGTTCTTTCTTTTAGTTTATTTTAATACATCTGTGAATTCTCGATGGTAACACTATTGCTTATATGTTGGAATGGTCTGTCTTGCATTCAGGGGCAACATCCCTGAACACTTTTAGTCTGTTTTGTCTGTCTGTTGCACACCCTACATTTAGCATTATATATATTGGCTATCTGTATTAACATAAATATTTTGATTAAGAATCGCAAATGCTGTCCAATTCAATAAAGAAGTGTAGTGTTCGGCGTTCTCATACTGGATTTGCCCACACTGGGTCTACTTGAGTTCATTCTACCATGATGTGCTTTCACCTATTCTACAAGAAAAAAAGTTTTTTACATCATACACCTGTGCTTAGTGTCATTCCAAGTATTTGTGTTGTGCCTGTCATATAGTGTTATTTCATTTGTGCATTATAGGCACAATCTGTTTAGTGCATGGTCGGTGAAGCTCCCTGGAACTTTACAGGGAACGCTCACTTTAATAACTTCCTAAATATGCACTGTGCACAGTTTTCGTCATGTTATTACACAATTGGGACCAAATATGACTCTGCCATTCTAGTCGATATTCCACAGCTACATGATTCTACATTCCTGTGGTTCAATCATCAACTAATTTTCCCGGTACTTTCGTCGGATGATAATTTCGGTGATAATTTTCCTGCTACCAAACATTCAACGCTATTTTTTTTTAAATGTCGACTTAATATAGACAGAGGACAGTTGTGTCTTTTTATGTATCTTGTATCTTGTAAATGTGTAATTTATGTGTTTGTAAACTTTTCCTGGTAATGCTCTACAGCGAGGCCAGGAAATGTACAGTACATAATATTGTACCTAATAAATTAAAATGAATGAATGAATGTCCGTCCGTCCGTTACCTCCGAAAACGGAGAACGCGGGCCCAACGCGGAGAACCTTTCCGCGAATTTATCATTTCTGGCCTATCCTCTTTTTCCCTGACAAAGGATTTTTTCTTTCAGCCGGAGGAACGGCGGCGCCGGAGACCACCGAGGAGGTGCCTTCCACCCACACGCCGCACGTGCTGTCCGCTTCCAAGACGGTGGTGGTCAGGAGGGGCGAAGAGGCCGTCTTCGACTGCGAGGTGGACGAACTGGGTGAGTGTGTTCCTGGCCTAAGAAATGTTTGTAAACGTCTCTTAGCCATTTTCTCCTTGCCGAACGGCGATTCGGTCGATTATTAAAAGAATATCGACGCGAATTATTCCGCGCGGTCTTATCGAATACGCCAAAACTCGTCGCGCGCATTTCTAAAAGGGCTGCGAGGCGAAATTCTCATGGCCGAATGCGTCCGTCCCTCCCACCGGTACGTTTCTCGCTTTTCCAAACGTCTCTGGTCTTCCCCATTGCTTTTAATTATACCACGGAACCGTGGGAGAAGAAAATCCGGCGCCCTCGGCCGTCCTCCCGTCTCTTCCACCTCGGAGCTTCTTCTTACTTCGACTTTCTACTGTCGCCCGCCCAGCCGACGTTTCGGTGTTCTTTCCCGATAAACTACGCGGCGGCCGCTAGAAACTTTGGCTCTGTCCGACGTTCTTAGGCGTAAAATGCGTGGACGAGGTGCCGGCGGGTGATTCCGACGTCGACGCGTACTCTTCCCGGGCAGAGGAAGGGCGCGGTGCCCGGTTTCCGCGCCCTTCCTCCGCGCAGGGAACGGCGGCTAACAATGGACTGTCGACAGGAGGATTCGCCAAGGTGTGGAAAAAGGACGGCGTGCTCTACTTTACCAACGACTTCGACTTCGTCCGAGATCCACGCGTCCGACTGAACGAAGACGGATCCCTGCGCGTCCTGGAGATCCGACCCGGAGATGCCGGCGAGTACGTCTGCCAGATCAGCACCGAGAGACCCCTGGAACTGCGTCACCGCCTGGTGGTCATCGGTAGGTGCGCTTTTTTCCTCCCTCCGCCGCCGCCGCCGCCGTCGTCCGCTGACTCTGCCTCTTTTCAGTGCCCCCTAGCGTGGAACCCGTGCCCGGAAGCGGAAGACTGACCGTCGGTCTGGGACAGAACTTCACCGTCGGATGTCGGGCCGAAGGATCTCCCGGTCCCACCGTCACCTGGACCCGCCAAGTGAGTAACCACTTCCGTTTAACTTTTCCAGCGCCAATTCCATCGGCCTTTGTTCCCCATTTCTTGGAAATAATTCCGTCACCGCGGTCGTCAGACGACTCGTCCCTACCTTTTTTTACAACACGGATCTTCGTCCCCATTGGCCGATTACGATTTACCGGACCGACGACCGCGGATAAGTGGAAAGGGCGCTTCTTTTCGTAATTGTGTAGACCGAAGGCGGAAAATTAATCGGGGTTTGTCTGTTGGCAGAACGAGAATGGAGAGAAACAAGAGGCGGGAGAAGGAACCGTGCTGCAGGTGTCGTCGGCGAAAGAGAAGGACTCCGGAGAGTATCGCTGCAGCGTCAGTAACGGATACGATCCAGCGGTGGAGGCTTCCATTCTAGTCGACGTGGTCTGTAAGTATCCTCTTTTGTTAAAGGCGGACGGACTCCTTTGACCGTCTCGGAAAATTAGGGGCTTTCGATTTCGTTTATATTCATTTTAATTGTCCAATCACCGAGGACTATTTGGACCTCGGAGAGAAGCAACGAGCATCTTCCTTGTTCATCTTTCCTTGTTGAATCGATATCAACCTTACTATCCTCCAGAACTTCCTTCAAAAATGAAAGTCCTCGTGACTAAAACAATTGTTTTTTTTTTTTTTTGTTAAAATTATCAAATTTTACATCAATTTAGACAAAAAGTACCTCCCCAGATTTCGCATAACGAATCGAGGCTATTAAATTTTCGTGGTTAAAGGTCAAAGAGTGTTGGGTGGTGTGTTCCTATCTCTAGTGGTGTCGTGGCACGTATACCTTAAAGTAAGGGTTTTCCGTTTTATTATAAATATATAACCTATATTAATTATTATAAAATATTTATTAACTATCTATTATAAATATATATATATATTTTTAATTATTAAAAAAGTAATTAATTACATAAAAATGACGTTTTAATACAATGTCAACAGACGGATTTTATAAATTTAAAATATTGATTATAATGCAACCAAATTACTCCTTTTAATTATCATTATTGAAATTTTATATTACACTACTATATAATTGAAAATGATGGTAATTTCTTCCCGTTATCCTTAATCTCCCGTTCGAATGCAATTGGAATATCGATCTATTAATATGGAAAGAAGAAAGGAAGAAGATTTGCAAACTTTGGCCCGGGAATTTCGATTTAAAGACAGGGAAAATGTTTAAATTGTCTTCGATCGTCTATTGAGCTTCGAAAAACCTCTTGGTGGTTGTAAAGTACCATAGAAGCCCGATTACTCGGGCTACTTTTATTACATCGCTATTTCTTCCCTTACGTTTTCTCGAGGGGGAGAGATTCTTCGTTTCGGATTTTACCGAGAAGAAATGCCAAAAATAACACAATACGTAACCCGCGAAGCCGACGAAAAGTTTAGGAAGACGAAACATAAGTGGTAAATTTTAATACGGGTCTAGACGACGACGTTATTTTAAAGTGAGGGAAGCGGCGTAACGCTTTTAGAGAGAGGGAGACGAAAAGGGTGGACGGCAGAAAATCACTCCTTTCGTCGTTTAACAATTAAGGAAGAGGCTTCTTCCGGGTTAGATAGGCGGGTCCGAAACCGGACGCTAGTAAACCCAGGGGGATGATAAGAAGCCAGGGATCGGCGTTGCGGTCTCGACCGACGGTCCTTTCGGCCATTAAAACAGGGTGCGAAGAAATGCTGCCTTAGGACACGAAGAACAACGGACGGTAAGGATAGAGCGCGAGGAGAATTTGAAGGTTTTCCTAAGAATATTTCCAAGCTTCTGTCACACCGAGGAAAAGGAGTAAGGGGTGCGGGATATAAGTTTGTCGAGCCGAAGGGCCACGGTAAAAGTTTGGTTAAGAAAGTTTGCGTTTCAGATCGGCCGGTGGTAACAGCGGCGGAGAAAGTGGTGTACACGGGAAGAGGAGCCACCGCCCTACTTTCCTGTTTCGCCTACGGAAAGCCTCTTCCCTCAGTGGTGTGGCTGGGCCCCGACGGAACGGCGGTCCGTCCGTCGGACCGTCACCAGCCGGAATCTTCGACAGGCATCCATAGACTGCTGATACGGAGGATACGAGACGAAGACTTGGGAGAGTACGTCTGTCGGGCGGACAATCCGCAAGGAACGGCCCGAGTCAACATCGAACTCAGCGGTAAGAATCCGACGGGAGAGGCGGCTCTTTCGCTTCCTCTTCCGGCTCTCGGCCTCACCTGCTGGCGAGTTCTTTCCGACCCTTTTCCCGCCGCGGAACGTCTTTTAAATTTCGGTAAAATTAACGTTTACTTTTTCCGAAACGGAAACGTAAAAGGTGCCGAGCGCTACGTACGGTACGGCGGTGCCCGGACGTAATTTCTCTTCCGTCCTCACCGTCGTTGGAGGAAACGCGCGAGAAATTCCCCTAGCATTTCCGCCTCCCGCGCTGGGTCCGGTGTCCTCCTTTTTCGTCTACCGTGCGGACGGCCGACCTTTCCTTTCTTCTGCCGGAGGGTGCTGCCGACGTCTCACTTTTTCCATTCGTCGGGAGAAGGACGCGCCACCCGCTGAGGGTTCGGGCGATCGGAAACAATAAAAGAAAAAGTCGCGGAAACTGGCCGGCGGCAACGCTGCACCCTGTCCGTAAACCCGGTTTTTGCTTTTATATTTCTCTGTTTTCACTAATTATTGGGAAAAATGTTGGTTTCGCCTTCGCTATCTTATAGAATTGTAATGGAATATACCCGACCGCGCCCACCTACGTAACACGGGTTTCGTAACCTTTTCTGGAATTCAGCTTTAAAGGCTTTTAAACCGCGTTTTCCCGTAACTTGGACGCGCGACGACACCTTTCTCTACCTTCGTAGCCCCTAAAAACCGTTTGCCCCTATAATCCCTATTGGGCATTCCGCTTAAATCTGCGCGTCTTAATTAAGGCCCACACGTTTTAAATTAATTAACGCGTGGACGGTGCCAGTGTCGGTAAGCGTAGCGCCATCGCGCCACCGTAGGCGGCCGCGGAAACCGGTCCACCCGCTCTTCTTGTGTCTGTGTTACGTGCATCTTGTATTTAATAAACTACCGATGCAAGCGCCCTATGATCTTATCGTCACCCTGCCCCCCTTTTCATCACTTGCCTTCTTCTCTCTTCCTCTTCTTTCACCATCTTTTCAACCCCTTCATTCAACTAGTAGTAGTTCTTTTCCTTTCCCTCCTCGCTGCCGTTTTCTCGTAATTTCTCCCCCCACCTCGTTTGCCCTAACGCCGTCCGTGGGGCCCGTGTCCGTCGTCGAGTAAAAGTGCGACTTTCTTCTGCTGTACTCCCGAATTAGGAAGAATCGCGGGTAGACCGAAGGTGTCGAGCGCGGTGCAGCCGGCCGGTCTGGAGCGATCTTCTCCCCTTTCCCGTTCCGACCGGAAGTCGTCACCGCCCGATTCTTACCAAAAATTACGTACACCGCCCGTGATATGTTTAATTTTTGGTAATGGTGGCGGGGATGGACGAACGGAGAACTCTATTTTCCGCGGGAACGAGGGAGAGTTGTCACCCCGCGGGTGGTTTAGGATCGAGGATTCCGAAACCGAAGCCGAGAGGAAATTTCTCTATATTCCCGTGTCTGTTTCTCGTTCGACTTGTAACGGGGAACGAACCTTTTAGGACTCGCCAGCCCCGCCGAGTTTCGGAAAGACTCTTTGGACCCCGGGGAGGATGCCTATACTCTCCGATGGAGCGTCAAGTCGCACGGTCAAGTGTTGGAGTTTCTCTTGAAGTTCAGACCAATAAACGTTAGTAAGGGAAAGGTAGGCTTCCGTGGCAAACTCGTTTCTTTGACTACACTACCGTCGTTCTTTCTTTTCAAGAGGAGTGACGTCGGGCCGGACGAATGGACCAACGTACGGGTTCCTGCCGAACGCGGTCGCGGTCTAGTGTGGAGCCACGGTTACCGAATCACCGGTCTTCGGCCCGGGACCGTTTACCAGGCAGTGGTACTGGCCAGGAACGAATTTGGATGGAACAGACCCTCGCCTCCCTTTTCCTTCTCTACCACGGGTGCCAGTAAGTAAGATTCTGCTGCCGTTTCCTCTTTCTTCGCAGCTCGCCGTTTCTGCCCTTTGCTTTCTTCTTCCGTTTATCTGCTCATGGCTTTGACCCGGATGTTGGCAAATACAGACAGAAAAAAAGACTCTGGCATTAATGTGGAACTTAAAAATAGATTGGAAAGAAGGGCAAACCGAGATACCGTTCGATTTCGACTCCCGATATCGCCAATCTTCTGTTTCTACATCACTTAACATTGTGGATGATTTGTCGGGTATGTCTTCGTGCAGACCATTATTTTATCGCCCGTGGAAATTCACCGGTATACCTGTAAAACGGGTATCGTGCTAAGTTAATTGGTCGACGTAACAAAATACCACAGAAACAAACACTACTACGGTGTAAATCTGAATAAGCCGTGTAAGTAATCTTCGGTAACATTCTGACATTAGTTTTTCCGGTAAGGACTTCCGTAGATCGCAGGGTACGGGTGTTTCTTAGACGAAACGACGAAGCGGGTTGACTCCATCTGCTCAAACTATTTGGTGGGTAAACAGGGAGAAACTTTACTTTTGAGTATCTTTTTGTAAATTGGAAGTTTCACTTTGTGCATAAAACCACTGAGAAAATGCAGATCGGTATTCCGTCAGAGGTGCGGAACCAATGAAATGTAGAGAGAAAAATATTAAGATGTCCAGTCTGAAGTCCACGTGATACATGACACCCCAAGACATTTGTGTTGTTACATAACTCGAGACTAGACATTTGGGTTGGGGTTGAGGTAGTCCTACATCGATTGGTGTTCTTGTCTGTTTCCCCTATCCAAAGGACAGATGCTTGGATCTTAAAACATCTTTTTCCGTCTAAATGCCCCCATTGAAATACAAACTTCTATTCTGTTCCTTGCCTGAAACGATTTCGCTTTTCTCTTACGCAATCGACATCCTGGAAGGTTTTGGCCTTTGCATTGCTGGGAGTATCGTTATGTTTACCGATGTGTACCGAGTATTAGTCAGTCCATGAAAATGCCTAAAAAATTTGGAATTCGCTTCTAAAGAATTTGGAAGCGAACGTCTATTCTTCCTCCACCTCGTTGTCTTTTCTGGTGCATGAAACTGGGAAATTTGGTAAACTGTTTAGAGTTAAAATATGTTTGTAACTGGGATTTTTGGAGGTTTTGAATGTTGAACACGTGATAGACATAGACAAAAGGCCTTTTTAGTGCCCCATAACATGTTTTAACAAAAATGAAAAGTGTATATATAATAAACTGTACTGTATAGTATTATTTTATATATCCAAAGTCAGAATATTACAATTCATGCTATTTTCGAAAGCGTGATAGTCCATCAAATTGGTTCACGTATTGGTATTTCTAATAGTTTTCAATTCTTCTTACCCGTCGGTGGCCATAGAGAATGCTTTTTGGGAATTCCCACAATAGGACAAGCCGGATAATGATAGACAAGGTCTAATGTATTCGAGAAAGATTACTATTGAACAGCTCCAGATCCCAAGTAACGAGTAAGACTCGAAACTCAGTACTTTCGGTGGTAGAATGATCTCTTTCGGATACCAGTTAGAATCTCTAATTGACTACTTTATTTAGGCGCAATCTCTAATGCTTTGGTTGCAGCCGAACACTTGCCACGTAAAATCGGACTTTTATTCGACATTAGACAACGCCATTAAGTTATTACACAAATATGTTTTCGTACTCTTCTACGAGGAGAGTGTTTTGTTTGTAACTCACTTACTTTCCTTTTCCCTTATCCAACTTGTGTTCTCGGACAGAAACAGAACCGACCAATTCGCTTCTGCTTCCCTCTGCGTAAAATTCCGTCGTGAAAAAAAAAAGTAAAAAAAAAAAGAAGCTGTAATTAAAACAGTTTTATTTGCAGCGGCGGAAGAAGTGGACGATGATCGACTTACAAAAATGGAAGAGAAAGAAACGGATGGAGTGTTTCCTGTAAAATACGGTAAGAAGGAATTCTTGTTACTTAAATTGTTGCACTTTTCTAATAAATTTTACGGATGAATTGACCTTTCTGCACTCGTACTCAACTTTCTCTCCTTCTAAGACACTTCCACCAAATCTACTTAGGCATTTTTATTATTTACACTATACATTGTACTATATTTTAATGAAATTATTATTAATTAACCACTTGGATACATCGGTAATGAATATCAAAGAATAGATTATCGTCTTAAAAAGTAAATATCAGTTTGGAGAAAGTTCTTAATACGAATAAGATAAAAATAAGTAAAACAATATGGTCTTGTTTTATGCTGGGAACTCTTATTAACAGAAATTCTGGGCAATTTCGTTCTCTACGCGGAGTGTTGTTGCCTAGAAATTAAACCCATTACATTTAACAGAAGTCCGATCAACGGGCTGGCCACGTGGGGTTTTCTTTATTTGTCTAACACCTAAACAGGAGCCAATTTTTATTTAAATTCCTCTCTTGGCAGTTATGCTTCTGTTCCTTTGTCGACCAAACCAATTAACAACAAAACGTTAAAATTAATTTAAAATATTTTACTTATATTTTTATCACAAACAATTACATTTAAGTCTGACGTTTCCGAATATACAGAGTAAAATTTCGTTTATCATATCAAGTAAACTATTCGAGAAACATACGCGCAAACTAGCGTGTACCACGGAGAGTGGCATTCGATACATTTCCCATTTGTTTTTTTTTTTCATTGAATAATCATCTTTTTCCTAACTTGGAAATCAGAGTCATCCCTGTTCTGCCCAAGCACCACAAGGAAAACGTTTGCTTTATTATCATCAATCATTAAGACATAATACATACATCAAACAGATACATAGGAAACAAATAAGTATAATAACAGATTTTGCATAAATATCGCGACAACTCGTGACCCATTATAGGGGAGCAGCGCGTCCCTCGAGCTCTCACGCAAGGACCTTTCGCGCGAAGGCGTTAAGTTCTTTTCGAATGTCCTTGTTTCTTATTAGATGATAAAGATCAGTGCTAGATGTGTTGTGATCCCGCTGAGCCAGAATATAAAGTTCCATTCTTTCTCTTTCAAATATGGTACATTCGGTAAAGACACGTTCGAAAGTTTGGTTCTCATCACCACACTCACAGTTTTAGTTTTGTGCTCTTGCTATTTTATTGAGGTAGTCCTTAGTATTGCAGTGGCCTGAGTAGACTTGGCTTCTTATAAAGTGAGTTGACAACTTGTGCCTGTTGCTACTCTGGCCGGTGCGTTAAAGATGCGCGTGCACTATTTCCACTTCAATAGCATGGGGAAGCCATATCCGGCGATTATCCGGCACTACTACAAAATATATCAACTCTTTTCCTACTTTTATGCTTATCTCTTCCATTTTAATAGTTGGGGTCCTCTTATAAAGGTTCGGAGTATTCCCTGCAAAAAGACGACTACCTTTGTATATCAACCAATAAACTGTCATATTATTTAGAGCCGAATGTATATATTCTAAACTTTAAATCTTAGGCTGAAAGACGTCATAGGAACAACATGATTATATATTATCATTTATTATACTTGAATTTTAACTTTATTTTATACCGAAATAACAAAACACTCTATCGTCTTTCACTTACACAATTGGTATGTTATTGCGCTATTTTGTCTTGTAATCGCGCAATATGTTTTTATATTTTAGAAAATACAAGGGAAGCGGCTGTTCCGCAGCTTCCATGGACGGCACGCCGCTGGAGGAGAGTATATATTTTAAATTAAATAAATTAAAATAAAAATATGATTAAAAATTGCAGCCAAGCATTGCGACGATGTCACAATAAATATTTGTTCTTTTGATATTAGGTTCTCATCAGTCGTATTAATCATAGGTTGTATATTGGAGAATTAGGTCTAAATCGTAATATACAGTGAAACCTTCTTCTAGCGGACACCTGTACTTAACGACCAAAATGTTCCTTAAGAATAGGAATGTTAGGCAAATACTGCTTTTTTTTCAGAAAATGAAAACATTTCCTATTTGTCTAAAATACAGCATTAAGGTTCCGTCGACTCTTATATCAATTACGGTTTTATAACGTCAATAATAAACTTTTTGTCTTACAGAGGTAACAATGGCCCCCGAGAGTAGCACAGACGAAGACGGAGCTGCCGGCCTTCGAGAGTTCTTTCCTAGTGCCTTACTCATCTGCTGTCTTCTGCCGCTTCTCCGATAGAAGAGTTTTCTGCCCGGTTCTCCTTTCCTCCCTAAGGACAACATGCCGGTGGCGATTTTCTTCCCGGTTCCTTTTTTTCCCGCTGTACCCAGTTCCGCGACCGTGTCTTACCTGGCCTCCACCTCGACGTGCCAAAAGGAGAGGACGGTGCTCATTGTGGTTAGACTGTTGATGTTTCGCGTGTAGTTCGGGAGGAGGCGGGCTCCTTTTGAACTTCATTCTGCACGTAGGCAGATCTGACCGTTGTCGTCTCCCGCCATCAAACGGCCCGCCTCCTCTCGTTCTTATATTCGATAATAAAGGAATTTTCCTTCATTGGAATTCTCTTTATGCAGTCCTATTGACTCAAAAACAAAAAAGAATTTCATGTCTTTTGTCCATGTGAAAGAATTACTCGAATAGGAAACGCCCCGCACATTCTTTTAAAAGTTCTTTTCCATAAAAAATACAACCTACAAGCCAAATATTTTTCGTAACCTCTTCCCATTTCAACTACGACATTTATTTTTATTTCCGAAAAATGGCGACCAAACAAAATGTTAGGACAGACAATTCGATTACACTGATTTCCTTCAGCAGCTTGCTTTTATTTCCATGGATTCTTATTTTAATAACAAGTAAACGTTTCTCGTTTGCATATGCTTTGGAGGTAGGATGGCAGATGCATAATTATTAAAAACAAGTCCTGTATCTTAATACAGGACAAACGGTTAACGTAAGTAAACTGTTACAAAACTTGATTCTCGATTAGTTGTATTTGGAATACAATTTAAATACATTTAATTCTTTATTACAAGTCAACACAGAAATGTTTCTCGTATTGAACTACATTGCCTTTACCGAGTTATATTCAAATAAACATTGAAGTGTCCACAAAAGAAAGCGTGCGTAGAGTGAGAAACACAAAGTGGTGGCTGCATCAACAGTGCGTGAACTTATAACTGTTTTTGTTGAAAATGGAAGTTAATGAAGTGTCAAGAATTCAAGTAATCTAAGAGTAAACTAGTGCCACCATACACTAACACGCATACATAGAGGAAAAACTTCAGAATTCTTTTGCATTTCTCGACGTTTCAAGATGTTCTGAGTAAAAATCTTGGAGATTTGAGGTCATTTTTTGACTGATCGCCATACTTTCCTTCTTTTATATACTGTATAACAACCGAGAAAGTAAAAATTATTATTGCTTCAAAGCGAGTTAAATCTATTGTTAACTAATAAAAATGTTACATCTATTAATAAATGAAATGACCAGAACAATAATAAATACCAGTGGTTCCCAAACTTTTTAACCCCTTCGTCGGCGTTGGATCGGCGAGATCCGTTCATTTGCACCGGATGGCTGTCTTACGTTACGCGCTTCTACGCGATCTTCGATTTTCCTATTTGATGCCAGTGGGAATGTTTATCGAGGTGGGCGATAAGGTGTCGGATTCTCGAGGAACTGATCGAGTTGGAGGATAAGGCACAAGGCAAAAAGATAATAGCTTCTTGTCGGACGATCGCGTCGAAGATCGGGTGCGCTCGCGTTATATCCTCATCAGGTGTGGGAATCTGATCGGATGACCTTTTATTTGGTAGTGTGCCATCGCTGGACGGTGAGAATTAAACAAAATCGACTAGCAGGTTTAATATTTCTTTGCATTGTTTTTTGATTCGCCCCGTTGACTTGGTTAAATGTCAACTTTCTCACGCGTTAACAATTGATTGTTATAATGTATTTTCGAAACTTCCTCAGGTCGATGCGAGGGAGAAGGAAATTGATGCTTCAAAGACCCTTACAAACACGAGTTTCTTAGTTGATTGTTGACAGTTAAATTAACATTCGATCGTCTCCCGTTATTAGTTTCGTGGGAACAGGACGGAATAAAGAAAAGTTTCTTATAATTCCCTTTTTATCGCGAATTTACGGAAAAATACTTAGTTTTTATCACAGCGATAGCCAAAAACCCAGCTTCGCGCACGAAAGAAGTCGCAAATGGAATTAAAATTCTCTGAGCTTTACCACTCAGAAGAGGATATTTACCTTTTACTGGTATCCAAAATAAATATCCAACAAAACTTAGCAGCAATAAATTCCACGCTGCTAAATTTTGTTTTAAAACTATTGTCGCGAGACAACTCAGTAAGATTGTCTTTTTCTGCAACAGTAAATTCACATAAAGCACTGGCATTAAATGGATCTTGAATCCATGCAAATTTATCGATATAATAATTTTGAAAATATCTTTCAAACCAGGTGATAATGATTTTCAAAGGGAATTCGGTGTTGGCGACTTTTTTTATTCACCTTCTCCAAACAACGTTTTGCTGTGAAACGTCAGACAATACAATAATTTCTAGTGGTATAAGTATAATAATGAATTTGATACCATTAAATCTAATTTTATTGGTTGGCATTGAAACAAATCCTGGTCCTCCGCAACATTCACCAGTTAAGGTAAGTCAAACTGATATGCAAAAAAGGGGGCGTGGAAGACCTAAAAAGGAATACGCACGAAATTCTGAAGATACAAGCCAACTAGTGGGCATTATTAGAGAAGAATATATTTCTGAGGAAGAAACTAGGATTGAGGATTATTTTGAAACATCGGAACAATTTAACCAGTCAAGTGATAGTGAATCGAGGTACTCGTTAAAATCAATCTATAACTTAATTCAAGAAAAGTTTGAACTATTAAATCAAGAAATTCACTCAATGAGACACGACGATAATATAAAAATTAGAGAAGAAATGAAAACCATTTTACAAAAAAGTCAGCAATGTGAAGATAGAACAAAGTCCTTCGCAATCCTAAAAGATATGTTTGAGTTTGAATTGGATAAATTACATAATAAAAACACTAAAAGGAATCTGGTCATAATTAATTTTCCATTTAAAACTGCAAAAACTAAAAAATTTCATAGACCTTGACCTAAAAGACATAGAAACAGAAGGTCTAATTCAATTAGATAAAAGAAACTGAAATAATCAAATGATAAAATTAATAACAGAGTCGGTTAAAAATAGAAACTTGATACTTAAAATATTCTGGATATTGAGACCGAATATAAAAGAAGAAATGGAAAAAAACTATCATTAAAACAGATTTTTGTACAAGATCTAGAGTTAGAAGGAAACTAATGCTTAATGCTCTAGATATTAATAATAATGAGTTTATAATAATTAACTCTTTTTTGGGGAAAATTACCAAGTATTAGCAAATAAAGCAGTGGTATTAACAAATGAATTGACTGGTATCCATAATAATCATCCAAATGATAATTGTAATAGTTATAAAATTGAAAAGAAGTTTTTCTCTGATAGATATAGTCTTTTTGATACACGTTTGGTTATTTGGAGGAGGCTTAAATTCTGGAATTGATGAGATGTCGGACACAGAGATATATTTAAATTACGAAAATATTAACATCATCAGACAGTCCAAAGATTTTAAACAGCGAAAGCAAAATTCTATTAGAATTTGTTCAGGAAAACCAGAATGAAAGGTGATATCCCAGCAGAATACACTTATGTATCTCAAAATAGAAAATCGATTGCAGATTTTATGCTCCCAAACATTGATTGGAAATTGTCAGATCTTAACTGTATGTGATGAAGATACCTCGGTTCATTTTCCTATACAGCTCACGCTATCAACTAAGTTGTATACAGGAAGAAATATAAAAAAAGAAAACATATTGGATTTCAGAAAAAAATATGAATTTACAATTGATAAGACAGAATGGTTAAACAGAGTAAACACTATAACAGCCGATTTGATAAGGCGGGAAGGAAAAGACAACCTGATCGATAACTATTCAGAGAGACTAATACACCTGAAACACTGTCAAACCCCCGAAGAGTAAAAAAATATATGTTAATTTAATCGAAGCTAAAAAGAAATTATACATGACCAACATTAATAAAAAGCTGATTAAATCAAGAGATACGAGAACCTTTTGGAAGGTTATTAACAACTTTCCTAAACCTAAATTGGACTTTTTAAATGTACAAACAATCGAATATATTGAATGGATACAATTTTTCCAGGTATTCTCGCGGATGTATTCGCATAATCAAAGGAATATTCGCAAGCTAGATAAAATAGTTTATCAGATCAATCAGGACTAGATAATAAGTGTGGAAAAGGAGCAAAACGTATTCGAAAATTAAATCGGCTCCAGGGTCAGATGGTATACCTAATTCTTTCATTCAATTGTTGCCTTATAAATTTATTCAATATATAGCAAGATTATTTAACAACATTTATTCAATCGGTATTATTCCAACTAATTGGAAGGAGGTAATTTTAACTATGATTTATAAACGAGGAAACAAATATGCCCCTGCAAATTACAGACCAATAGCCCCATTGTCCAGTTTCAGAAAACTTTTCATTGCAATACCGGCAGAGAAATTTAAACAATGGATAGACACAATTACAAGAATCCCACACAATATGCATCTAATATATAATCGAGAGGGGTTGTTAATAATAATAATAATAATAATAAGCGCAGAGCCCAAACGGTTAGGAGTTGAAAGTTGAAATTGGTACACAGTTAGGGTACGTTTACTACGTTAGGAGAACGCACACTAAGAAGGGATTTTTCGAAATTCCTCCCCACGGGGTAGAGAGACAGGATTAAGGCTTAACACTTCCATCAACAATGGAAGTGTTAAGTAACAATGGAAGTTTTAAATAACAATGGAAATGTCAACAATGGAAGTGTTATGTAACAATGGAATTGTTAAGAGAAAGCGACGTGCAAGACGCAGATGCAACTTTTTTTCGTTTTTGCGGGAAATCGAACATATTTTTAGACCCATCTAAAAATTCTCTAATTAGTCTGGAAACAAGAGGACCCAATTCTTGCATTCTGTGAAAACGGGTAAGGTTGACTGTAACGTAATAATCTTTATCTTAGTTATCGTTACTTTTGCCCGAGCAACGCCGGGCCCACCTCCTAGTATATAGGTAATGGAGAGGTACTCAAAAATCCCTGTTTATTAGTGGCGTGCCGTCATATTTTTATGTGCGTTTCTTTACAAAGCTATATTTAATTATAATTCTCTTTAAAAGTATATTCGTACAAATGAATAATAATTTGTACCGGGTATGTACCGGTACGTCCACCACACATTTTACTTCACCGAGTAAGTTTTTATTATTTTATTTTGAATTGTAGCCCTTATATCGTGATTAGCGATTCGGAATGTAATTGTGATATTAAAAATGCATTTAGAAAAGTCTACAGTTTTTACTGGCTTATCGAAAAGAATGATACGAATGGACCCTAGACCAGGCCTGGCCAACCGCGGCCTGCAGGCCGCATGTGGCCCGTCACGTTCAATTGTGTGGCCCGCTAAGCGATATTATATATCTATTAAAACTTCTGTTTCCCGTTATGTGTATACCAAAACAATTAAATAAATGAAAATTTGCATGTGTCATCGTTATAATGCGCAAGTGCGCATTAAAGTGGCAGTTGATTTTAAAAAATAAATATAAATAAATATTTTATGGATAAAATAAAATGTTGAAATTCGGTAAAAGTCACATGCTTCAAATACACCAATCAAGACGCATGACGTGGCATGTTAGTTCCGTTAATCTCATTCTGTCTGTTAAATACAATCACGTACAAGCGTACAAGTGAGTATTTATTTTGTTTTTATATCATAATTGATAACTCTTATTATTTATTTACAATTTAATTAGACTACCGTAGCAATAATGGATATGTGGTTGAAAACTGGAAAGTTTATTCCACGGATGCGGAAACTAGTTTCGCCACTACTGTTGAAAATGAACCAGCTGTTAGTACCAAAAAGTTGTCTGGTAATTCGGAGTTACCCATTTATAAAAAGCGGAAGTGTAATGAAGAATACATAAAATTAGCTTTTACATGGATTGGTGATGAAAATGAACCAAAAGGGTTATGCATTGAATGTGAACGTGTGATGCACAACAGCAGTTTAAATCCCGCAAAATTGAAAAGACATTTAGAAACAAATCATCCAACTTTACAAAATAAAAATGTTGAGTATTTTAAAAGAAAATGTAATGAGTCGAAGAATAGAAAAAAGATCTTTATGAACTTTATTAAAAACAATAATGATAATGCTTTGAAAGTATCGTATCGTGTCAGTTATCGTATTGCTCAACGGGGTGAAGCTTATATAGAAAAATTATTTAAGCCATGTGTAAAAGATGTAGTTACTACCATGATTGGGGAAGAACATGCTAAATTAGTTGATTGTATCCCCCTTTCGTATACTACAGTTTCAAGGCGTGTTAAAGATATATCTAATTTTTGTGAAAATGAGCTCATAAGACATTTGCTAGCTTCTGAACATGGATTTACTATTCATCTTGACGAAACTACGGATATAGCTGAATTAGCAATCTTGCTCGTTATTGCGAGATATATCCATGGAATGGCTACTCAAGAAGATATGCTAATTTGCAAAAGTCTGCCAACCAGAACAACAGCGGAAGAAATTTTTAATTTGATAGATTCGTATTTCAAAAAGCAAGATATATCTTGGGATTTATGTCATCAAGTATGTACCGATGGAGCCAAGCCAATGCTTGGTAAATTGAACTGTATAGTTACACGCACGAAACAAAAAATCCTCACGTGAGAGGTATTCATTGTTGTCTTTATTCACAACTCTTGCAGTGACGAAAATGCCAGAAGAGCTAAAAGACGTACTTAATGATTGTGTTAAAATTATAAATTTTATCAAATCAAGGCCATTAAATTCAAAAGTTTTCAATTTATTATGTGAAAATATGGAAAGTTTATATAAAACACTACTGTTGCACACAGATGTCCGTTGTTTTTCTCGTGAAAAAGTGTTAGCAAGATTTTGCGAATTAAAAGATGAAATAAGAATTTTCTTATCTGAACATGCACCTCAATGATCTCAAAAATTAAATGATGCTGTTTGGATTCAGAAAATGGTATATCTAGCAGATATTTTTACCTATTTAAATAAGCTCAACACATGCTCCAAGGAACAAATATCAATATTTTCAAGGTACAAAGTAAAATTGACGATACTCTTTTAAAATTGAAATTTTGGGCAGATTGCACTTTGAAATAAAATATTGAATGCTTTTCTAATTTGCACAATATTTTAGTAGACAGTAACGCTAATCTCGATAAAAATGTAAAAAATAATTTGGTCCAACATTTATAGAATCTGCAAAAAACATTTCGTGAATGTTTTCCTGTTCAAAAAGAAAAATGATCTTGGATTCAAAATCCTTTTCGAGACTGTGACACCTCCGAACTCTCAATAAAAGAAACAGAACAAATTGATGTATCGATCGATACTCAATTGAAACTAAAATTTAATCGAATTGATATTATGCATTTTTGGATTGACATTAGGAATAAATATCCTGAAATTGCCAAAAGAGCTGTCAAACATCTAATGTCATTTGTATCAACCTATATACGCAAAAAATCTTTCTCTTTGTACGCTGCCACAAAAACAAAATACAGAAACAGATTGGATGCTGAAGATGACATTATATTGCAGATTTCAACAATTATTCCCGATGTAAAAATCCTTTGCGATAAAAAACAAGCACAGTAATGTCATTAAAATAATTTTCTTTTTATTAATTTGTTATAATATAATATAAAATATAAAATATTGTTTTTTTTCTTAATTATTCAAAAAATGTATTCTAGAAAATAAATAAAGTAAAACCTGATTCGCTACCTCACTATTCATTGTCTTATTAACATGTTTGTATTAAGATTAAATAAAGATACAAGAATAATTTTGCAAATTTGAGTAGAAAAACGCTTTAATAAATCTGCTACTTAAACATAAAATTCCTTCAAGAAAACCATGAGCTCGAAGGGTTCTTTAAAGTGTAAAAGGTTGAAGACTCCTGATTTACGGGATTAATTGCAAAAAAAATTTCATTTGAAAAACACTTCAATTCATCTGACAAATGATTTCATAAATATTTACAGAATAATTTTATATAACATTTTTATTTAGTATAAAGTTTTTAATTAATTTCTAAATTAATTTTTATTTATAATATATTTATAAAATCAAATTTAAAATNAAATTTTATTCAGAGAATATCGTTAAAATGATTTTCAGATAAAAATTTCATTCAGAGAATATCATTGAAATAATTTTCAAAAAAATTTCATTCAGAGAATATCGTCAACATGATTTTCAGATAAAAATTTTATATAGAGAATATCGCTGAAATGATTTTCAAAAAAAATTTTATTCAGAGAATATCGTTAAAATGATTTTCAGATAAAAATTTCATTCAGAGAATATCATTGAAATAATTTTCAAAAAAATTTCATTCAGAGAATATCGTCAACATGATTTTCAGATAAAAATTTTATATAGAGAATATCGCTGAAATGATTTTCAAAAAAAATTTTATTCAGAGAATATCGTTAAAATGATTTTCAGATAAAAATTTCATTCAGAGAATATCATTGAAATAATTTTCAAAAAAATTTCATTCAGAGAATATCGTCAACATGATTTTCAGATAAAAATTTTATATAGAGAATATCGCTGAAATGATTTTCAAAAAAAATTTTATTCAGAGAATATCGTTAAAATGATTTTCAGATAAAAATTTCATTCAGAGAATATCATTGAAATAATTTTCAAAAAAATTTCATTCAGAGAATATCGTCAACATGATTTTCAGATAAAAATTTTATATAGAGAATATCGCTGAAATGATTTTCAAAAAAAATTTTATTCAGAGAATATCGTTAAAATGATTTTCAGATAAAAATTTCATTCAGAGAATATCATTGAAATAATTTTCAAAAAAATTTCATTCAGAGAATATCGTCAACATGATTTTCAGATAAAAATTTTATATAGAGAATATCGCTGAAATGATTTTCAAAAAAAATTTTATTCAGAGAATATCGTTAAAATGATTTTCAGATAAAAATTTCATTCAGAGAATATCATTGAAATAATTTTCAAAAAAATTTCATTCAGAGAATATCGTCAACATGATTTTCAGATAAAAATTTTATATAGAGAATATCGCTGAAATGATTTTCAAAAAAAATTTTATTCAGAGAATATCGTTAAAATGATTTTCAGATAAAAATTTCATTCAGAGAATATCATTGAAATAATTTTCAAAAAAATTTCATTCAGAGAATATCGTCAACATGATTTTCAGATAAAAATTTTATATAGAGAATATCGCTGAAATGATTTTCAAAAAAAATTTTATTCAGAGAATATCGTTAAAATGATTTTCAGATAAAAATTTCATTCAGAGAATATCATTGAAATAATTTTCAAAAAAATTTCATTCAGAGAATATCGTCAACATGATTTTCAGATAAAAATTTTATATAGAGAATATCGCTGAAATGATTTTCAAAAAAAATTTTATTCAGAGAATATCGTTAAAATGATTTTCAGATAAAAATTTCATTCAGAGAATATCATTGAAATAATTTTCAAAAAAATTTCATTCAGAGAATATCGTCAACATGATTTTCAGATAAAAATTTTATATAGAGAATATCGCTGAAATGATTTTCAAAAAAAATTTTATTCAGAGAATATCGTTAAAATGATTTTCAGATAAAAATTTCATTCAGAGAATATCATTGAAATAATTTTCAAAAAAATTTCATTCAGAGAATATCGTCAACATGATTTTCAGATAAAAATTTTATATAGAGAATATCGCTGAAATGATTTTCAAAAAAAATTTTATTCAGAGAATATCGTTAAAATGATTTTCAGATAAAAATTTCATTCAGAGAATATCATTGAAATAATTTTCAAAAAAATTTCATTCAGAGAATATCGTCAACATGATTTTCAGATAAAAATTTTATATAGAGAATATCGCTGAAATGATTTTCAAAAAAAATTTTATTCAGAGAATATCGTTAAAATGATTTTCAGATAAAAATTTCATTCAGAGAATATCATTGAAATAATTTTCAAAAAAATTTCATTCAGAGAATATCGTCAACATGATTTTCAGATAAAAATTTTATATAGAGAATATCGCTGAAATGATTTTCAAAAAAAATTTTATTCAGAGAATATCGTTAAAATGATTTTCAGATAAAAATTTCATTCAGAGAATATCATTGAAATAATTTTCAAAAAAATTTCATTCAGAGAATATCGTCAACATGATTTTCAGATAAAAATTTTATATAGAGAATATCGCTGAAATGATTTTCAAAAAAAATTTTATTCAGAGAATATCGTTAAAATGATTTTCAAAAAAATTTCATTCAGAGAATATCGTTAAAATGATTTTCAAAAAATTTCATTTAGAGAAAATTGTGTTTGTGAGTTTTATGACACTTTCTTAGGGACATTTCAGATGATGTCTAGACTATTGTTTATATAACTACATTCTTGTAATTCACACCTCATCCTCCTTCGTTTTTTGGTATATGTAGTATATACAGTTTGTTAGATTAAACTCTGTGTTCATACGAAGCGGCTGCTTTTTCACTTTATTCCACTTTCACACTCTGCATTTATCACAACAGATTATGGGCCCAGTAGGAGCCTTGTGAAGATGAATAAAAAGAAAATTCCCAAGGAAGAAGTTTAATTGCAATAACTGCAGCACGTAGTAATTTTTTTGGACTATTTCTCACGTTTCAGAAATCCAATCGCTACGAAACTCAGAGAACCAACAGAGAACAAAGGTATGAATTTTTCTTTTTAATAAAATTTCACGGAAGGCCCTCTATGGTCTACGACAAGCATGTCGCCTATGGTATAAACGACTGGACGATGAACTCAAACAACTGTGTTTAAGACCATTGAACTTTGACCCCTGCGTTTATATTCGAAATGAACAGAATAACTTGACCTTTGTCATCATCTATGTTGACGACCTTATAATTGTCTCATGTGACGAAATCGGAAAGGCCAAAGTAAACCAGACTCTCATGTCCAAGTTTGACTTGAAAGACCTGCAACAACTCCACTATTGCTTGGGCATCGAATTCTTCCAGCGAGATAAGGAGGGGCAGATGATAATTCAAATGTGTCAAAAGCGATATAATGAAGAAATCTTGGAACGTTTCTGGATGGAAAAATCGAAACCAGTCGCAACTCCTCTTGACCCAAGCTTCAAACTTCACAGGCCTGAAAACCCATCAGTTCAGGAAATGAAGCAATTTCCATTTAAAAAACTAATTGGTTGTCTTCTTTATCTTTCTATATGCACCAAGCCAGACATTGCATATGCAGTAAGCAAACTGAGCCAGTATAACACCAAACATGACCATACACACTGGACTGCAGCGAAACGTATCCTTCGATTTCTAAGAGGGACGACCAATCATGGCCTGACATTTGAGTCAACCGGAGAACCACTTACAGGATTCTCAGACTATGACTGGGGAGCATCGACAGACGATCGCCGTTCCTTCTCGGGATACATTTTTAAGCTCGCTTGTGGACCAATCTCATGGGAATCAAGAAAACAACGCACGGTTGCCTTATCGAGTTCCGAGGCCGAATATATGGCATTATCAGATGCTACTAAAGAAGCTCTACACCTACTAGAACTTTTCGATGAACTCTCAAGAAGCAATGAATCCAAATTGACAATTTATTGCGATAACCAAGGAGCACAATTACTTGCTCGAAATCCAATGTTTCACTCGCGTAGTAAGCACATAAGCACATAATATAAGGCATCATTTCGTGCGTGAATGCGTTGAACGAGGAAGAATAGACATAGCATTTATTCCTACGGATAAGATGCCTGCCGATCTTTTAACAAAAAGCTTACACTACCCGAAACATGCTAATGGACTAAGACTTTTAAATATGAAGTTGATCTTATAAATCATGTATCAAGACTGCATTTATTTATACGCCTTGGTCTATAATTTAGTAAGCACCCACTGGAATGAGGGGAAGTGTTGGTGAGTATCATGACACTCTCCTAGGGACATTCCAGATGATGTCTAGACTTTTGTTTATGTAACTACATACTTGTAATTCACACCTCATCCCCCTTCGTTTTTAGTATGTGTAGTATATACAGCTTGTTAGATTAAACTCTGTGTTCAAACGAAGCAGTTGCTTTTTCACTTTACTCCACTGTCACACCCTGCATTTATCACAACAAATTGTTAAAATAAATTTCAAAAAAATTTTTATTCAGATAAAATTCTTAGAAAAACAATTCACTAGAAAAACAATTTAGAATAACAATTTAATAAAATTTAGGAATATTAAAAACAATAAAATTTAGAAGAACAATTCCTTTAACAATCGATTTTCATTAGATAAAATTTATCAATAAAGTTTATAAAAGATTTTATGTTTTTTGTAATAATTAAACTTTTGATATGTGTTTTAGACAGAAGATATTTTCCACCAATATTATAATGTGGTGGAAAATGAAAACATTGATATAAGAAATTTTAATTTGGAAAAATTTAACAAATATATTAAAAATGACCATATTCAGTANTTGAAATTAAAAGTTTAAAAAAAATTTCCACGTTTTTTGTAATAATAAAACTTTTGATATGTTTTTAGACAGGGAAGATATTTTCCACCAATATTATACTGTAATGTGGTGGAAAATGAAAACATTGATATAAGAAAATTTTATTTGGAAAAATTTAACAAATCCATATGCAAGTAAATCCATGAGTAAGCTACAAAATTAGCCATATTCTATCCCCCATATTCATCAACACGAGTTTGATTATTGAAGTAATAAAATATGGAACAAATAAAAATGTATTGTTCGTTTAATAAATTTTTATATTTTATCTGCATAGCCTTTTGATCTCGATACGCTTTATTACTATGAACTTATGTAATTATTATGCATATATAAAAAGCTTTCAACTTGTAAAAGATTTTATTAAATTACTTTTTATCATACAATATTTCAATATCGATACAAATCTGATAATTTTATTTGGTTGATTATTATATTAAAGTACTGTACTTCGATATAATAGCCTTGATGTCAAAAGTTTTATGTAGTGAAATAAAATAACACGTAAAAGAAACACATCTTTACTCCAGCGAGTGTAAGAACAAAGTACTGTGACTTTATTTAAAGAACAAAATAAATAGTTTTTACAGTATAAAGACGGGACGTTAAATAAAAATACAAAAAAACTATTAATATAACCCCCAAAAGCTTTTCCGGAAGAGAGGAGATGAGTTACGTCAAGCTAACACCCAGCTTTATCTTTGCGTGTTGCATAAGCAAGCGTACGTTGTACAGTACTGTACTTTCCAACATTAACAATATCAAAAAGGATTTAATGAATAAAATAAAACAAGAGATACATAAACAAGCGTAGCTCGAACCTATCTAAAATACACTTCTAAAACACGAGAGAGTGTTTACAATCGGTTAAAAGTAATTATAATACCTCTGTCGATCAAACTTGGAGAATGCTGGAGAGTCGGAGCGGCAGGTTCTTTCTGGTCACGGACTGCGGTTAATATGGCAGGTTCTTCTCGTTGTGGATTGCCTGTCGTTTATAGTACGTCCGAATTAATCAGGAATTGCCCCGAACTCATAAAGTTTTCCCCTTTTTATATAAGTTTCCTCCAATCAGATTTATTATTCTGATTGATTGACCGGACATACATCTGACGCAAGACAGATGTACTGTACTTCAGATAAATTAAATAATAAATTTCTAAGGCAAGTTCTATTTCTCTTTCCCACACAAAACAACGATTTGTGGTCTATTTTATAGCTAAAATATTACATTGGAAATTGTTAATCAAATGGGAAATCTAGGAATGTGCTGAATAAAATGAATAAATTTTCGAATAAACTGCTCTCTGCTCTCACATTCTCACACATACGTACACACACTAACATCAATACATACAGAAAAAATCCCATTTTTGCATTTCTCGAGGTTTCAAGTTTCCCTGAGTCCAAAAATGTAAAAATCTGGGAATGGGGGTTATTTTTGAACGATCGCCATACTTTCCCTCTGTTATGTATAACAGCCGAGAAAGTAAAAATAAGATATAATGTGTCTTTTTAATCAAGAGACAACGCATTAACACCTTTATTGCATGCTTAAAGTGTGAGAATGATAACTGTTGCAAATTTTGGTGAGGTAATAATAAAATAAATTACCGTATTCATTCCATTAATTTTCTCTCATATATAATATTGCAAGCTGAGAAATGTTATAGACATCGCATTGTTTATTAAAATAAATACAATATCTTGTGACTTTCATAAATTATGGAGACGTTTATAAATATTCAATATCGGTATAAAGCAACTTTTTACATTGTCATATTACAGAATTATTCACATTTGCATATATATATGTAATTTATATTTCAAATGTAATTCAAAATAATAAAAAAACTTACTACTTTGCAGAATTTTTAATAACGTATACAAGGGACTAATAAAACACCAATCTATCTGTCGAAACTTTTCATAAATAATTAAATATGATTATATAGCAAAATGATTTTTCTGTTGCGAAAAAAATAATTTAATAAATATTTAATTCAAATTTAATTCTTTTATATTGTAAAATCTATCAGGTTATTTTTAAATAAAATTATTGTTTTTCAAAAAATGAGTTTGAAAATAATTACCATTAAAATAATTTGATAATATTAGAATATTTCTAATAAATTTGTATGATTTAATTAACTATCTGTATGTTATGTTGAAAGTTTTATAATAAAGAGTATCACTAATAAAGTTATTAAATATGGCGTCATTGAATACAAGTGATACAGGATTTTTGTAAAGAGGTTAATTAATGAAATAGGCCACAGAAATCACATAATAAAATGCTTTATATGAAATTATTTTGTGAAATTCATTATTTTTATTAACTAAGATAGTAAAATATTTTTAATACTTTCTACTTGTGTATTGCTTATTTAGTATATAAATATGTCAGGAACTTTATTTTTACAATAAATACTGTATTTATTATTTCAAAATAATATTAATAATAATAATAAACCATGAAAAGAAATTAGAATAATTTAAACTATAAAAAGTATAATATAGATCAGCCTGATCTCTTCGTCATTAAACAGTTGCTATTTAATAATGAAGAAAATAATTATTTCTGAATATCACTATTTAGAAATGTATATATATATTTTTTAAATAATAAAATATTAGCAACGATATTGAGTTATTCTAATACTGTTTCAATAATTAGTTTAAGATATCATTAATTAACTGAGTTTTTTTACCGTCACAATAACTACATCGCTTGTTTCAATAATTTGTTGGATTAGGTTAATCAAAGCATTTTTTTTACTCGTACAGCCTTGTTAGTAATAAGAGTGCCTTTTTCAGGCTTATATTGGGTCCGGCCAGGCTTTAGTTCAGTCTGGCCGAACCCAATATAAGCACTGAGTCAGGCATATTCGAGACAGACTACTCTTGAAAAATTCCTCGGGTTTTTCGATCGCAAGATTCGATCCCAAGCATCCCAAAGCATTAAGCAGAACTTCTCGACCGTTATTTAGTCTTTCATCATGTTCAATCTTCCACACATTTTCGTGTGTATTTGTGAATTGTTATTTACATTTCTGTATAATTTTAGTTTTAATCACTTTATTTTTATCTTTTTGCTAATAATGTATTCGCTTTAATTAATCAGTTAGAAATTTTATTGTATTTTAAACTCTATACGTATTTGATATTTTTTTTGCGCTGTCTGGTTGTGTAAAGAACAACTGTTAGCTATCAGACAGGACGTCCACACATCTCGAAGATGCGTATGTAAACGTGACACCGAGATTATTTATCTATCAACCAACGTTGTAAAGGAGTTTCGTCTATTTTTCCGATTTCAGGGAACTCTCCCTTTTCCAAATTTTCAGTAATATCAATTTAAAATAATTTAGAGAAACAAATTAGAATAAAATATTTATCAATTAACTGTTATAAATCTCACAACATGAAGGGAAAGATGATGGGATACCTGTCGTTTCTCCCTTTTTCTATGGTGTTATATGACCGATGGTATGCTATCCATGCACATCATTCTTCATTGACAAGAAAGGAGGAGGATCACTAGATGACCAATTATACATTTTATAAATTACTTTACCTTCCTCCGGAACAAAAGCATAATTGGTCAAAAACAAAGAATAAAATAGAAAGAAGTTATTGTTCGTTTGCTTAGTTATGGCAACGCAACACTTGAGCGATCTGCCTAGGGGGATGCCTTCCGGGAGGTCTTTTTAATGGAAATTGGCGTTACAGACGTGGCGAAAACTCGGAAAACTCCACCCTGGCCAGCCCATCCGAGCGAGGCGCGAACCCACGACCGAACTCCCAGTGTACAGGGTACGAAGACCGCTCGGCTACTAGTGGGCCTTCGAAGGAAGTGACGAAAATTAAGTGAGTGAGACAGGATTAAGAGACTGACTGATTGACTGGCCTGACAGGGGATTGACCTGACAAGCGACAACCGACCTAGTGAAGGACCCAATAAAAGAGAAAGAAGACCAAAAGGAATAAGAAAACAGGAAGAGAAAGTGAAGAAAGAAAAGAAGACAACTCTTTTCCTGGTATGTTGTGAGTCGCGCAGTTCGGATTCCTCCGTTAGGTACCCTTCGCTTTATAGATAGAAATAGGCCAATTTCTTAAATCGGATTTTATAATTTTGTTCAAAACTTTGTTTTTCGATAATAACCTCTTGTTATTTGTACTTGATTCTGCATTCATACTCCTGAGAGGCTCATTCCAGAACTTCGGAGTGACTCTTACCCTCGCACCTTAACTATTCGGTTTTTTTGTCTAAATCGGCGGTGTGTCCAACAAAACACATCTAGTGGCAAGAGGACCCTACCCTAAACATGCGTAATCTAATTTCTTATGGCTCCCGACCCTCACAGTAAGATTTGTCTATACCCTTCTCTTCTTCTTCATAATATGCTATTTATCAGACTTGGTAACTTTTTAGTTGTTACTTCAGTTTTCAATCTATCCTCTCTTGTTTTCCTTTTGTGAATTGCTCGTAGTATTTTTATTTTCATCTAACTTCTATTGTACTTGCATTATATCTTTTCATCATTTTACTACAAAAAACTAAAAATTTTAATATTCTAATTCATCGTTTATACTAAGATTTATTTGTAAAGATACTCCGGCGCTAACTATATAGAGTTTTGGTATATTTAATCAAATAAACTTCAGATTGCTGAGCCTGTTGTAGAATGGTGTAAGGGTTCTTATAAAATTCTTATAAATGAAAATTTTTAACACGGTGGTTGTCCATTCCCAAATTTGAATTCGTCACTGAAAATGATACACCGCTAGTCTATAATAATCCATACTTCATTGTCACGTCACCATTGCAAACGAAAGCAACGACTTTGCAGTCTTAATTAATGACAGAATGATTAACAATTGCATGGATATAAATTCGTATGTAGTAGTTGCCTGCTAATGACAACTACAAAACAAAACACAAATGTTTGAGGGGGAATTGTCTATTATGAATTCAAAGCAGAAGTTAGACATTTAAATGTGAAGGAATAATCCAATTAAGTGAATAATGCTTATTAAAGAGTGTGTTTGCATTAAATTACACAGACAAAAAAATTTCAATTAGTTATTATTCTCAATTAGAAAACAATGAAATTAGTAAGTTGAATTCTATAAGTGTTTTTCTGTAAAGAATGTGATTAATAAATCAAATATACAAATCGATGTCTTTCCTATTGCATTCACCTTGTGTATTCAACAGGAAAGAAAATCTACATAAAGATGCACAGTACAAGTCCGGAAGTATTAAATACTTAAAGATAGTTTAATTGTCAAATGATTACAGTAAGCAGCACATATTTCTTTGTAAAGATCAATAGTAGAAACAAGCAACTACCAATTATTTTTTGTTTCTTACATATGTATTCTATTCTTCTTCATACACAGTGTAATGTGTTATTTCACTTAACGGTGAAAATTGTATTGCATCCGAAAATAGAATAAAATAAATTTGTGGCTGCCATTTTTTACCCTGAGTATAAAAATTGTGTACAAATACACGATTGTTTTTCACGTTAGTAATGTGTATTTAATTTTTTTTACAGTAAATGAAACAAATGCAATATTTTTCCTTAAAATACTCAATTATAAATAGGGGAAATACGTACAAAATGACATAGGCAACATAATTCGAATTTGGCGGTCTCAAGCTCGCAACTGACCATGACACCACGTTATCCGAGCGGCTCTTACTAACCTGTCAAAATGTGAACGCACTCCTCTCATTCGCCCGGGTGTCATGGCCGACAACAAGAAATGATACGTTATGAGTTTTTTTCCTTGCAACAAGTTTTTTGTATATATGGTAATTTTTTCACTATTTTATCTATTTGTGTAACATTTATTTCAACCCTCAAGAATTTGTTGTTGCACTTAAATAACTTTTTCCCTTAAAAATAACATCTTTGTATTTATTTTATAATTTTGTTTATTTATAACGTTATATGGACAAAACGACATACATAGACAACGGACATAATGACATACCTGTCATTTAGTCCATAAGAGCTTAGTCAAGGAACTTACCTTAATCTCTTAACGTTTTATTAATTATCAAAAATGTCTTCCAAACAAAGTCTTTCATTATTGTTTAAAAGAAATTTTAGTATAAAACTTTATTTTCTTTCTTACATATTATTTACAAACTTATTATCTTTCACATAACAAAAAACGTGCAACGAATCACGTGACTCGACAAACCTATTTAGTTTTAACTTCTATTCCTAATATGAAGGCAATTAAATCAAAAAAATGTGTCCAAAGCTCCGCCAGAGAAAAGGAAACGAAATATTACTAAAAAGTTACTTGAAGAATAAAATTTTCCTGATAACTCTCATGATGATGAAGACTGTCCACGCATATATTGCAATGATCTTTTTTCCCGATCTAAGCCTGGAGGAGACTCGTTACGGTGCTTAAATTGTTTCTGTTGGGCTCACGCTTCTTGCGCTGACGTTTCTAAAAGAACCAAGCGTTTCATTTGTGAACTTTGTCAATAATTTTATAGTTTTTACGTGTATGTCATTTTGTACTTACGTAATGTGTCATTTTGTCCATATACTATGGACAAAATGACACATTACGTAAGTACAAATCCATTTTGTCCATAGTATATGGACAAAATGGATTTTCCATAGGAATGGAAAATCCATTGGAATTCCAAAATGGAAATCCAAAATGGAATTCCAAATGGAATTCCAAAATGGATGGTCCATAGTATATGTCCATATACTATGGACAAAATGGATTTTGGATAATCTCAATTAAACTAACGATATTTTTTTTTCTATTATTTTAATATTGTAAATGTTTAGTATATTTCATAGCTAAAGAACCAAAGATAATTGGTGTAGAATATGACAGTGATTTGATTTACCAATAAAGAGTTATAAACCTAAAATAAAACCGTATGTCATTTTGTCCGTATTTCCCCTACTTTTATAATACATTATATTTCTATATTGGCAATACTTCTGTTCATTACGCAGCATTATGCGATATCGAGTAATAAAATATCGTTTTTATTGTGTAAACCAAAGTTGAGAAATAGATCATTATTAAGACTATTTATTTCAAAGGTGTCTATGACATAAATTCAATGAATTCTGTCTTTACAATGAAAAATCTCGGATCAGAATCGGATGAGGTTGAGGTGAGACTTATGTATATAAATATTTTGCTTTATGAATAGCAAATTTATTTCAATTTTTATTATAATTTTTATTTTATTTTGGTATATGAAACTTCAGTATAACGATTGAGATTTCGTACATTATTTTTATATTTTCAATACATTAACTGATGAAAGGTTTTTATACTCTACTTTTGAAAAATTTAGTTAATTTCCATAGATAAAAAGTATTTATAATTAGGAATGCATAAAGTTATTTTGACACAGTTCCTCTTATAAAGATGGAAAATGTATCCTTTATTTCATTATTGTATTTTAATTAATAGAATTTAAATTGAATCGCGAAAGCAAGGAAAATTCGATAATATATTAATCATGTAAATCAATGATTCTCAAAGTGTTCTATATGGATCCCTAATGGTCGACTGCGAATTGCAATGGCTCCATGTCAGCGAAAACAAAAATTGATGGTGCATGAGATGTAAATGGGGGGGCCTACGAGAATGGATCCCATTTAAGCAGGTCCTGACCGAAATTTTGGCTTTCCATAAATGGAATAATTCACATAACACAAACAGTACCTGTGTACTTGCATAATACTTTCTTATAATAGACGTATAAATTATCTATGAAGTAAAAATTTTTAATTAATGCTAATTGTTAGAATATTCTCTTGAGTTCAATCAACTTATTTCGTTTTACTTATAAAATTATTGTTATAGTTTTGTTATTGAAATTTAAGTTATTATTTTCTTATATATCAAACTGTTTAAGAATTATTATAAATTTCATAGTTAACAATTATTTTATTTACTACATTCAAGTAATAAATAAAATAATTAGTTTACTATGAATAGTTTACTATTAATAATTAGTACACTAATTAGTTACTAGTGTAGTAATAAATAATTACTACACTAGTATCAATAGGTTGCGCGAGTATGTGAAGTAGCAATGCTTGTCCAGACTTGTCCAGACTTGTGCAGACTTGTACGGACTTGCTTAATTCGTCGTCAATTATAAATACGAATGTCAGAGACAAACACTGCTCATTTGATTTCGGAATTTTAAAAAGTAAAGTGTTAAGCAAGTATTTTTAAAAATATAAATAAGTAATTAGGTACAGTACATACAAGTTAAACTGAATCAATGTCATCTTGTTTGGGAGTGCCGGAGAAAAGTAAATAAATTATTTTTGTCCACAGATAACTGATACTAAACATGGCCGAATCTAAAAAGATATGTAGACAGCACAGTGTTGATTATTTGAAATTTGGCTTCATTCCATCATTGTCGGACCTATGTGCCTTCTATGCAACCAAATTTTGAGCAATGACGCTATAAAATCATCCAAGCTAGAGGATCATCTGAGAAGGTGTCACCCTGATAAAACAGGCAAAGATTTGAAATACTTTCAAATACTTAAAGAAAAACTTCACAAGATAATGAATAATATGGATAATATGGACAATGGATAATATGTTCGCTTCGACGTCACAAACAAAAACGATGGTTTGCGGGCGTCTTACAATATCTCGCTACTTATAGCAAAATCTGGAAAACCGCATACTATCGGGAAACAATTAATTTTGCCAGCCGTTGAAGAGGTTTTAAGAACTATTCTACAAAAACCTGCATATGATATAATCAAAAAATTCCTTTGAGTAACAACACAGTTCAAAGACGTATTGATGAAATGAGTTATGATATTGAAAGATTCTTGTGTAATTATCTGCAAACGACCCATTTCTCTATACAACTGGACGAGTCAACTTTACCTTGTAATGAAGCATTATTATTGGCTTATGTTCGTTTTGTTATGGATCAAGAAATCCATCAACTGCTCTTTGCGAGAACTTTGACAACAGACACTAAAGGCGAATCAATATGTAATGTTTTGAGAGATTATTTCATGGAAAAAGCAATTCCTTTATCAAATATAATGGAATCGCTAGAGCACCGGCCATGTTTGGGCGCTTTCGTGGATTTATAAGCCATTTAAAACAAAATGTATCCGGGAAACGCAGTAAACAAAATTCGAAGTAAAGCGTTGAATACTAGGTTATTTGCGCAGCTGTGTGAAGAAAATGACAACTTTCATCGATTGCTCCTTCACACTGAAGTACGTTGGCTGTCAAAAGGCTTATGTTTGACAAGATTTTTTCACTTTTTGAGATAGTTTTAGAGTTTTTGGATGATAAAGATCCAATATTAAAAGAAAATTTAATTAAGTGGAAACCAGACATTGCTTATTTAACAGATTTTTCACTAAATTTAATGAGATTAACTTGTAGTTACAAGGTGGCAGTCTAAATTCGATAAAAACAAGTCCTTCATTTCAGCTTTTCTTGTCAGAATTAAACTAAAGAAGGAAAATATTGGACGGCGTGAATTTTCCCAGTTTCCCAATTTGTCACAGACAAACTGCCATGATGATGATGTATCAACCTACGTTCAACATTTATATGCTTCACATAGACTTTGAAACTAGGTTTGGGGATGTTTTGACTATAGAAATAGCACAGTTGATTATTGATCCATACGGTGAAGAACTGATCGGAATAAGCACTAACGAAGAACTAAGATACAGTTGAGAAAGGGTTAAAGAATTATAGTAAATTTTCTGTTCTGTCTCATTTATAAATTAATACATTAGACATGAAATTAACATAAAACACCAGATAACAAATAATAATTATATTTTATTTACAAATTTTTACATAGATTTATTGTGTCATACCTAAATCACAAATGTATCCTTCTCTTGTTATAGCCTAAAGCAAACCGGAGAAAACTCTTTCAATGAGAACCTGCTAGAACTTACAATACATAAAGATACATTTATTTACGTATTTACTACTGTTTTTGTAGATTCAAAGCCTGCCTTTGCTCCCGTTGTCTTTTATTTCGCAGCTCATCTAGTTTATATGAGTAATTTTACAGAGTTAAGATGTTAAACGATTTCTGGTGATTCTGTTGAAGCAATCACAGAAATCATACTGATAAGATGTGAAAACGTTTAGGTTATTTAAAAACCAAGAAGTTAACATATAAACACATGTATACAGTATGTTTCAAAATGGCTTTGTCAAGCCGTTATGGAGCACACAATATTAGGGTTACAAAAATATATTTATTGTGATTAAAATTGTTCATTTATAATAACACTACATTGTGTAGCATGTATCATCTCGATTATACTTTAACTATATGATGTGATAGGAAACGAAGGAAAAGTTTGAAGACTTTACAGATCTTATCGGTGAATTTGGAAGATGGCAAAAGATTTTAATTGGGATATTAGCGTGGTCTGTTACTGTTTTTGCGATAAACAATTTGAATTGGCCTTTCTTGGCATACAAGATGGATTATTGGTGTGAGAGAACACCCAAATATATGAACTTGACCGTGAAAGAATGGAAAAATATCAGCGCTCCCCTGGAGACAAGAGAAGGAAAAACTTCATATAGTCGGTGTGTCACTTACGATATTAACGATGAAAATTATGGAAAGAATTTTTCGAAGATTCGATGTCATTCGTGGGAATACGATCATTCACAATATAAAAGTAGCGTCATCGAAAAGGTAAGAATACAGTAAATTTACTAAACTGTAATTAGAAGTTTAATTTTATTTGAAATTTTCAGTGGAATTTAGTTTGTGAAAGTTCTTGGTTGAGTTCACTTGCTGGCTCTTCTTATTTTCTGGGATTTTTCGTATCCGCCGTTGTATCTGGTCAGATTTCCGATAGGTGTGAAAATTTTCATTTTGATTTTTATTAAAATGTTTCATTGTTTTAACTAGCATATTAATTACATTTACACAGGTATGGCAGAAAACGAGTAATATTATCGGGTCTCGTGATTCATATAACTTTTGGGATTCTTTGCTCATTTTCTCTTTATTATTGGATGTTCACTGCATCTCGTTTCTTATTATCTGTAGGAGTCACTGCCACTCATCTAACGTTATTTGTGTATGGTAAGTAATCAATTGAATTTCGTAATAATAATTGTATGTTGGCAATACGAGAAAAACTTCAATAAAAGTTTTCTTCTAATGATATAGAAACATTTGTTACAACGTTTTCATAAATGTAGTGTCACTTTGTTTTTTTTAAAATTAATAATACATTGTTCTTAGTTATGGAAGTAGTTGGCTCGACGTCCAGAGAAAAGGTCATCGTAATTCAATGTTTCTCTTATTCATTGGGAATACTTCTACTTACCGGAGTATCTTGGTTCTTGAGAGATTGGTCTCATATTCAATTGTGCTGCACTCTTCCTTCAACCTTGTCACTTATATTCATCAGGTAATGTTTATTTCTTATTTTAATTATCTCTCTATGTTATTAAAATACGATTTTCGAATAGTATGATACCGGAGTCTCCAAGATGGCTGCTAACTCACGGTAGATTACGTAAAGCCGAAGATGTTATACAAAACATAATGAATAAAAATAAAAGACACGTCGAAGATTTAACCGAAATTATTGAAGAACTTCATTGGAAAATTAAAACGGTAAATTCATTTTAATATTTTATAATAAGTGATTGAAGCTTAACATTGAATGATGAATCTCTAAAATGTTTAAATGAATCTTAATATCTGTAAAAAATATAAGACTAATGTATATAAGTTACGAAGAATGTTTTTTACTAAATACGATTTTCATTATTGTACGTGATTTTATTGTCATAGAATGAGAAGAAAAGAAAACTTAACTTTCTACACCTGATCCGAAAGAAAGAGTTACGCAAGATTACTTTCATCATGTATATCTTATGGTAAGCACTATTTATGACATGAAGTAATGAGAAATTTCTCATTTATAAGAGAACCTCTTTTATTACTTTCAGGTTAGTGATAGTATTTGACGTCTATTCAATATCTTTGAATGCGGATATCACAGGAGGAAACATCTTTCTTCTTTTTGTATTATTTTCTTTATTAACTTCTTGCGTTTCTGGAGTGTTGAACATCGTTTTACCTCGCTTTGGAAGAAGACACATTTTGATGTTTGGATATTTTTCGGTTGGAATCATTTCGCTGCTCATTGCAGTTGTCCCAAACGGTAAATCTCAAATCAAAAATAAAAATCATTATATTTAGTTTTATTGTTAACAATATGAAAATGTTGTATTTATATTTATTGTATATTTATTAAATGTAAATAACCGTCGGCCATGTTTACTTTTTTACAATTTTTACTTTAGGTCTTATATGGTTGAGGATTGCCTTTCTGGTGTTGTGCAGATTTTGTATGTCGATTGCATCAAACACAATATATGGATTTACTTTAGAATTGTATCCGACTGTAGTTCGTAACGTTGGTATTGGATCGTGTTCTACAGTAGCCAGAATTGGAGCCATTGCTGCTCCTTTTATGAAGGATCTTGTAAGTCACCCTTTAATGCTAGTTAACTTACAGTATTTATAGTATTATACAATACAATATTATTTTATTGTTCACAGAGTGAAAAGGTTAATTGGAGCATTCCTTTTGTTATTGTTGGAGTATTGACTATTTTGTGTGGGATGTGCATTTTTCCTTTGCCAGAAACCAAAAGTGTTCGTTTGAACGATACCATCGTCAAGTAAGAAATTATTATGGATTTTTCAATAAATAAATTATTTATATGGAGATATTCTTTTGTTTGGAAGTTATTTTATTACATATTAATAATGCATAATATTGTACAAACTTGCCCGTGTTGTGATAAATAACTGTTTTAACAGTGCAGTATGTACGCAAAGGACGGGAATTTGTCACGGTCGATATAAAATTTCAATTAAATATTACACTTAATTAAATATAACACCTGTTTTGCTAAATGTCTGGAATATCCGGTAATAAAATTTACACTAAATTTGTTTTGCTCTTCGTTTTATATCTATTCTTATTTACAATATCCAACGTGTTACAAATTATAATAAACATGTATTCAGTTAAATGCAGTTACTTATCTAAATATCGAGGACGGTTTATATGAAATTAAATATATTTTATGCTATATTTGATATATTAATGAAAATATATTATATTATTTCAGTAATCGAGCACAAAGTGAAGATCAAGAAAGAATTAGAGAAAAATAGTAAAAGGAAACTTACTACAACTAAGTGGAGAATTGGCATAATGTAAAATAGGAATATTACCGTATTAAATATATTTACGCCGAAATATTGAAATATTAAAAGAGAAAATATTACATTTTAGTGTACAACTTATAACAGGTTTTAAAGGTTGAGATTCTTTTAAGGAAGTGTTTATCAACAGGCATTAAAAATTATTTCAAGTTAAAAATAAATACAAAAGATTGTATGACAAAAACACCTTATTTTACAAAGTGAAATATTTTTATATGGTGAGAAGAAATAAATTTATATTATACATAATGTATTTGTTAATTAATATAAAAGAGTTTACATATAAGAATAAATTATTATTGGCATATTTGTTCTCATATAAAAAGTATATATTGGCAGTCAAAACTTTCTCTTAAGCATGCGGCGCATGCTAAGCAAGCCTAGAGAATTCAACCCCGTGTACAGTGCTGTATATTATATTGTTTATAGTTAAATAACACTCACTTACGTAAAGCAGAAAGTGTTACACCGTGAAAACTATATAAATATTTAATTTTCAACAATTAACAACTCAGGTATTTTAATTTCTGAACGGTGCTTTCATAATTCTAATAAGTGCCCACTGTTGGACGATTGACATCCATATTTTAATTCATTTGCACTGTTATTGAAAACATGTCATTAGTCGGGCTTTTATCACTCTGTTAATGCAAAATACCAGTACATTCATATTTTAATAATATTCACAGATATGTCTTATCTTGTATTTACGTAAGCTTTTAATTTGCACTAATTCCTTTTTAAATGATTCGTACTGTACTGTACATATAATTATGTTTGATTTTTTATTGGTATTATTACTACTTTGAAGTTCTGCGATCTTCTACATAGAATTGAATTTATATAAAAGTATTGAAGTCAGCTGTTTGGGCGGAAAAAATTAAACTTCTCACCTAAATAAGTTTAGTAAGAAAATCAAATCTGAAATTTTCTAATATAGAAAAATCTTTTATAAAAATATTACTGTACATTTTAAAAACAATAACTTGTGTTTCTTATTAGTTTGTTTTTCAGTAGCGTGATTTTTTAGTTATTAACACGTGACCAAAAACAGATTTACAGGACCACAATTAGGCAATGTATTCTAATTACTTATTTATTTTTTAATAATATTTTATCATCAACTTATTTTTCAAAATCGAGAAATTTAATTTCAGTTTTAGAAATAAATTTGTGCTATAATTTGTGTGAAAAATACTGCTTTCTATACTGGTAAAGCTTTCTATATTGCTTTAAAAAATAATATTTTTTGGTAATAAATCTTCCCAAGATATAAATATGCAAGTTTATATTTCCTCGAAAAGTAAAGAAACTTTCTTTAAAAGTTATTTTTAAGTTATTTTTCTTCGTTGTAATTTATAATTCCATATATTATCTGTATCGGAATCTTATAGATAATAAATTTTACTACTCAAAAGTGTCATTATCTGAATTTATGTTTTTAGTCAATTTTGAAAGACGATAATTCTTCGAGATGTAAAATTTAATGATTTAGTTATTTCACAGAATTTAAATAAATTCCAAAGAGAAAATTTTAAATTAAACTGTTTTATCGTCGTTTGTACCTTCTACTATTACTTATCTAATTGTGAGAGTAGCCGGGGTTACGGAGTAGGTAATACTCGTGTAACACTTAATCGGCACAGATTAACCGAAATCTGTCTCCTTAGTTTCGGATCGCGAGATCCGATCTTAAAAGTTCTTATAGGAGGGCGGTAAATACGCGAAGCCGATCTAGACTTCGAGGTCCAGATCTACGTCAGGATTCCTTGACACCAGTTAATCAATCTTATTATACGCGGATTAACACGCGTATGTGATCTGATTCGGTCACACAAGTACGAGACATTTTGATTAATAACGAAATAATAAATTTAATAAACAAGAAAATAAACTCATACAAAATGTGGATAAACGAGAGACAGAACTACTACAACTAATATACAAATCGGGAGATCGCTAAGCTTATATTATACCCTATTCGCGATCGAGAGAGAGCTCTCAAAAATCGTTATAAAACATACGACCTGTTTCAGATGTCGTTCGTCTTCTTCTCTGTATGCAAGTTCATTTACTTCTTCGTATGGGAGATCGATATGTGCACAAATATAAAAGTATAATTTCTACGTGCAGACTCTAGACTTATCCTGTAGGTGACTCGTCTAAGGACGTTGGTCATCAGGAGGGAAACGTATGTGGAGTTTGGACGCTTTCGGATCTGTCGCTGAACTCTCCGAATTCTGACAAGTTCCTTGTATATCTTCGGAATACCGACCAATCATCGGCCAGTAACTCTTTCATGAGAACGGATGAAAGGGGAATGAATGAAGGGTAACCATTTCCCATTGGAGCTGGATTTTAACCAGATAAGGGAAAGTCAGAGGATGTTCTCTTCTGTGAAAGGAAGTAACATCTGTTATCTGCCTTTTCCCACGTTAAAACAGTATTTTTCTCACCAAAAATGAAGTAATATTTGGTGACAATATTTAACATAATTAATAAAATTATTAGCTTAGACCGAGGGGCTTTTCGGGTCTCACATAATGAAGACAGTACAATTTTTGGTAATTTTATTAATTAGTCAATAACTGTAATAATTTATTAAAAAGCACACAGTTCATGGAGCAAGAATGAGAGAATTACAAAGCTACTTTCCTCATCACCAATTAAGAACTGCTTAGTTCGTACGTATATTAATCTACTGTAGAACCATACGCGATTGAACAATCATCGCAATTTACTTCTTTCATAATCATTCTTTTCTTGTAAGCTTTATTTTCATCTTCTCTACTTCATTTCACAAAGCCACTTCTAGTAGCCGTGTGGCTCACCAGGTAGGAAATGGCTCAACATTTGTACATACGATTCTCAAAAAATTTTGTTATTCGTACATGTCCATGATGAGGAAATCCATATCCATAGCATTTGCCGCTCTCCTGATTTTACGCAATTAAGTGTTATTGGGCTTCATAAAGGACAAAGTTTATCAAACAACAGTTGAAGATTTCTCAGATTTACGACAACGCTTAGTTGAAGCTTTTGCACAGATAACGGGTGAAAAGCCTAGGAAAATTGAGAAAGATTTATAAACTTCCCTAATTTTTCTAATTTCCTGTATAACAGAAAACGTTTTTCATGATGAATTTTATAAATATAATAATTTATTATTTTCTATTTCATAAATCATATTTAATAATTATACACACTAGAAATACATCTTAATTAAGAGATTTAAAAGTCAGAATTTATTTCAAACGAATTCTACAAAAATTTGCAAGTAATTTAATAGAAATTCTGTTGAATAAATTTAAAAATGGGAACTCAATCTTATAATTCATAAATTTAATAACATGTATAATTAACNAGTGAAAGATAACCATGACGTTTTCCTTACTATCCTCTGAGAATAAAAATTCAATAGTCGTGTTATTTTTGTTATACAACTTTAGACAAGAAAGCGAATATTATAAAATACAATAGAAAAAAAATACTAGATCATAAGACAATTCCGTATATTGAAATCTTTATGAAAATTCTAAATATTTAAATATTTTTTTACAAGTAAGTAGTTTTCTTTTTCCAGTTAATTTTTACCTACGTAATTCTAAAATTTAACATGTTCATTCGAATTCTAATAATTAATCTATTTATTAATCTATTTAAACTAATTAAAATTTTTCTTATTTATATTATTGAGTTTATACACGTTACTGGTGTAAGAACTTGAGTTTAAAACATCAAAAAGGGCGTGAATGACCGTGTTTTGTATATTTATTTTGAAAATGTAAACGAAAATAGAATTGTAAAATAGAAAATTCAATTCATATTGAACACTTGTTGCTCTTTTTCTTTTATTGTATTTTAAAATTTCGTGTTGCCATAACTCTTTTAATAACTTCATGCGGGGTTGTACCCATGCTATCTTTTATTTATCATTAATCCATAATACATGAAATCTTATTCTTTAAAGATTCTAAAACTGGAGTTTCAAGAAATTTAAATATTTTATATACATGGATATTAAGAACGAAATCATTTCTGCCATTTTTATTGCCGCTTTTACTCTGCTCAGGATGACACCGGGATGGAGCCATAAGGGGACACAGAGGCGTTCACAAATGTACAGAAATAATCGTGTTTATCTTAAAAATAAAAATTCTTACAGTTATTCCAAGCGATACTCGAGCTGGATGAGAATCCCAGCCGAAGTCGATGATTCTGGTGCTCCGATGAAGAATCGTTCAGCGGGTGAAGTTTGGAAACAGATTTGGTGAATCTCCACACGTTGGATGAGTGCCAAGGATGTGGTGGATCTCCCGCCGATGGCAAATCGAGAGGGAAGTTTTGATCCGGATAGAGTGGATTACCTAGAGTAAATGGAGAATGTCTTAGGGTCGGATTGGCGGCACGGCAGTAGTACACGGCGGCAGCCAACACACAGACTCCACGATGGATCAACGGCTCGAACGTCGACTTCAACGATATCGATGACTCACGTTGTCGTTACCCTATAGTGATTTCTTTGATACTGGCGCCAACTCTCGACCTGCGATGGCGGCGATTTGTGGCTTGACCTCAAAGTTCAGTTGCTTTTATGCGTTTCAAACTCGAAATCCGTAATTTGGATTGGTCGAGATCCGATCCTTTCTTATTTTTTCATTGGCTGCCAGTTGTTGCTAGGGGCCAAGTTCAAGTCAGAGGAGATGAACGTCTCCTTCATTCCCTCGCCGGGCCATCACTCCCTCCAGACTTCACTTATGAATTCCGGGAGTGCTAGGTAATAGCCGGAATTAAGGATAATTCAAACTCCCTCGCGTGATGGCTCGTAATCTGAGAATAGAGATTTCTTAAAATTTGAAAGTCGGGACATTAGGACTGATTATCTAATGGCCGCGTAAAGTTCTTCTCGCCTCTTTTTTATCGTTTATTTTAGCCGTAAATTGCAGGTTTTATGAATTTCGACTTATTCTTCGACCACTTTCTCTGCTTAAACTATCACCATGACATTGTCTCTCCCAATTACGATTTGACAAAATATATTAACTATATTTTCGAATATCGCGAAAAAGGAAAGACGAAAACATAAACAAATGAGAAGGTTTCTGATGTCACAAGTGTGAGATAAGCAGTGGGTCAGGGGTAAATTCCCAAATGACCACTTTCTCTGCACGGGCCAGTAAGGCCCGATCTCGGGGTCATTGGATGGCTAGGAGGGCAAGTCGAGTGGGGAGTGCGTTGGTAAGTCGGCAGGTGTCCTTTAAATGATAGGTGACAGGTTACTAAAATAACAAAGCATTTATTGAATAACTAAATTTAAGTTACAGGAATACTAACGTTAAATGTGGTTATATTAAAATATTTACAGAAATTGGCGACGAATTTCGTAGCTATGTCGCTGACCTAATTTCTAGTTCGAAAGAGAGCGTTTTTACAAATTCTAAATCCCCTAAATACCTCTCGGCATAATGAAGATATGGTGAATCTGGCGAACGTCGTCTGTATGGAAGAGGTAGGACTCCTCGGTATCTTCTCCCTATAGCTGGATTTGCTGTATGGAGGACCGGGAGTCGAGGTGGCACTATCACCAAGTATAACTTCCTATGACGAATCGCCCTGAACTTCCGGGGCTCGATCTTTTATTCGCTTGTCGTGGGGAAGAAGTCACACGATCGTCATATGTTGACATTAACGGTGCATTCTTGACACCTATGTGTCAACTTTCCTATCTAATTGTTATCACAAACGGCGACCTCCGATCTAATTCTCACCCAGGGCGTTTTTCTATCGCAGTTGTTTACATTTTTTCCCCCCGACAACTGCGTTAAGTTTGCGGATTTCACACCGTAAAGGGATTATAGTTGAATAAACAATAAAGTTACCTTCCTTATTAATTAGTTTAAAAATATTACCCAATAACTTGAATATGGTATCCTGACAACTAATACTGCAAGCCATCTCGCACCATTTAAATTGAAATTATTCTTTAAACAAGTTTGCATGTATGG